>NC_039363.1:168526130-168531840 GCF_003573695.1 Papaver somniferum | reverse complement strand
AGCGGTTTAATCATAATTATTATTACTCTTTATCGTTAAATATCATTATTGAAATTTTAGTTAAGTTATGTTCAACATGATATTAATTAATAAATGTTAACACTGATGCTAATTAATTAAGTTCAACAGATTAATCTACTATGATTATTATTACTATTATTTTCATCTATGATTACTATTATAATATTTTTCGTTATTAACATTGATGCCTAAGACTATTATTCCATCTACTCTTACAATATTATTGAATCCCAAAGATATTATTAACATTTATGTGAGTATAAACTGTTGATCCTAAGTATAAGTCAAAGGTACTCAAATCTTTTATATGTGACTTTCAAGATTTATCGACAACACTAATCTCATAATTTTTAGTATTGGATTGTGTACGTGTTCATACTTTTTACACTAACTATTCCCTAACCTTAGTTAGCTAAAGTTATTGATGAATCCTATAATTTTTACTTGATTACATAAACAACAACCAAACAAAGAAATCAATCAATCAAATAAATCTTTTAATCATTATAATAACTTTTAGTGATTAAGATTTATCTCACAACCCAACCCAGTTCTAAACTAATCTAGTTCACTAACTGGCATTGATAGAATCAAGTTGGTGAAATAGAATCAAGTGGAAAAGACTTGTATGATTCTGGTGTGAACCATTTTGGCTAGTTTCTTAGAGTTTTTGCGTGATTAAGAGCTAGTCTATATAACAACGATCGATTCAAATGACGAACCAGTGGATCATGGATCTCGAGGTAGGCGTGGCTTGTCATCAAAAGAGGTTGGAATACATTTAACTATTTTGTAACCATTTATGTTTTCTTTTACAAAAGTTTATGTTTAACAACTCATGCGTTGTTGGTTTATGCAATCCATGTTTTATTTAAATTGCATTACGATTATTCTGTTCATTCTTTGAATCTTTCCATGGATTGGAAAGTACTTCTAATGTTTGATATCATATGAATTGTTATGAGTGAAAAAGCGGGGGTCTAACAACACCACCCAATATTTCGCTTAGCAATCTGTATGGACTAACTCCGAAATACTTTGCTAGAGAATCAACTAGAGAGTCAAACTCAATCTAGATAAAAAGTATCTCAAGGAGTTATTATCTCAATCTCTGGATTTGATCTTTACTCAAGCAAATAGAAATCTGCGAGTCTTTCTCAAAGAGAGATAACTTGGACGGTACCAAAGACTAATGTCCAAGGATCAATCAACTGCAATCCATAACCAAAGGTTGGATTAGAGAAGTTGATGATCTTAACGCACAACTTGTATTATTTATATTATATAAAATATAATGTGGAAAAGAAATAACACAGACACCATAAATTTTGTTAACGAGGAAACCGCAAATGCAGAAAAACCCCGCGACCTAGTCCAGATTGAATACACATTGTATTAAGCTTCTACAGACACTAGCCTACTGCAAACTAA
This sequence comes from Papaver somniferum, assembly GCF_003573695.1. Lineage (NCBI taxonomy): Eukaryota > Viridiplantae > Streptophyta > Magnoliopsida > Ranunculales > Papaveraceae > Papaver > Papaver somniferum. The sequence continues at coordinate 168,530,388 of NC_039363.1, read as the reverse complement.
CTTCGGACTGATCTATAGTTGAACCCCTACCAATCTCCCACTGATACAAGGTACAGTTGTACTCTTACGCCTCTGATACCAGCAGGACACTGCGTACTTGATTCCTTTAGCCGGTCTCATCCACAACTAAGAGTTGCTGCAACCCAAAATTACAGACTTGATAATAAACGAATCTATCTCACACAGAAAAGTCCATCAAAAGGATAAATCTGTCTCCCACAGATAAACCCTAGGTTTTGTTTCGTCTTCAGATATAAAATCAAGGTAGCAGGAACCAATTGATAACCCAGACTTTTATTCCCGAAGAACAACCTAAATTAATCAATCACCTCTCTACAATCCTTCCTGACTACACAGGCGGTTTGTTGAGGAATCACAAACAGTGAGACAAATATGTTTGTGACTTGTTTATCTTTCCTATCGGAGAACTCTCACGATCTCAAGACAATCACAGATTGTGCTCGTACAATAGAAGATGCAAGATCAGATCACACAACTACGATAAAAGTAGTATCGGTCTGGCTTCACAATCCAAATGAAGTCTTTAAGTCGTTAACCCGATTTTAGAGAAGAAAATCAAGGGTTAATGGAGATCGACTCTAGCGATCACACTAGTATCACACAGACGTGTGGGGATTAAGTTATGCTCTAGCTAGATGTCTCCTATATATATCCTTTCAAATCAGGGTTTTGCCTTAGATACAAAGCAAACTCTATCCACCGTTAGATGAAAACCTGATTTAGATTCAAGCCAATATCTCTCAACCATTAGATCGAAAGACATAGCTTGTCACAAACACTTGGGTACACGTTTACTGGGTTTGAGAAAACCATGCCCAAACGAGTACACGTATGTTGGTTCAACATGATAACCCAAAAGGTCAACCATATGAGCATCCCATATTAATCATGTTCTTCTTCACCATAACTAGTCCAATTGACTCAAATGAACTAGTTAAGAGTTGTTCAATTGCTATGAGATCTTATGTAACTACACAAGACATAATTGAAACAAAGATGATTCGATTCGACTAGAATCGGCTCATGAACATTATAGCCACGGTGTGCATAAAACATTCCTTAATAATTAATGTTTCATGTTCAGAGCACATCTTTAGATCATAACCTCTTAAGCTCACAAACAAGTTCGCGGACTTAAGTTAATCGGTTGAGTTTTCCAAACTCAGCAGAAATTCTCGGGTCGAGAACTTCCGTCAGTTCGCGGACTGAGCACACAAACGGGTTTTGGAAATCCCAACAGAATTTCTCGGTCGAGAACTTCAGTCAGTTCGCGGACTGAGTCTGCGGACTGGGTTCGCGGACTTGGCAAGCCAATTCCACAATCCTACCGATTTCTCTTGATCAACAAAGTTCGAAAACTTCGTTCAAGGAATACATGGTTATATAATATAAACTCTCATTCCAATCATTGAAACATTCTCAGAGGACGATATTCAGTCTTGGAGAACAACATACCTTTCTCGTCAGAGCAATTTCCAAAGCGATTGAAACTTTCATGACTTTCGTCACTAGGTGAAGATAAACCTGATCAAAGCGAAATGCTTTACCAACACATGATTTCGAGTAAAAGATAATAAATGAATACTCAGCTCGAAATATCAAGTGTATATGATCTAGTTCATATAGCATACGACTTTTGTCTCATAAGAAGTAGGAGAAGAATAGATAGACTTTCGAGTGATAGATAAGTTCAAGTCTTCACATACCTTTTTGTTGATGAAGTTCCACGGTTCCTTGGTGTAGATCTTCGTCATTGTCTTTGAACCTACATGAAGTCCTTGAGCTCAACTACACTTTTCTTATCCTAGTCCGAGACTTATCTAATAGGCTAGAAATCAAGACTTTATAGTTTTGATCACTAACATTGACAAATATGCTTGATATAGAAACGCATGCGAGGTTGACAGAGCTATGCTCTAAATCATCTAATTAAGAAAACTACCCTGATCCCAAGTCTACTAAAGTCAACTAACAGTCACTAACAGACGAACTAACGGTCAAGGGTCAAATAACAATCAACGTCCAAAGTCGGGTCAAAGTCCAGGGTCAAATAGTCAAAGTCTAAATTGGTCAAATCGGGTCAAGGGTCTAAATCAGGTCAAGTCAGGGAAATAGGTGAGTCGACTCAGTCTACAAGACTGATTCTGGTTATCAAAACAAGGACCTTGCACAGGCCAGAAGTTGGACTGCACCTTAATGGTGCATCACAAGACACAACTAAACTAAGCTCAAACTGAGCAACCAATCTTCCCTGCCATAGTTCAATTCCAACTCCATTTTAAACTACAATGTATTCTTAATCATTCAAAAATAATTCATAAGCAAACGTCAAAACTCAAATACAATTACAAACACTGGTTACCTGCAATTGCAGTTCCAAGATTTCGCAATCCACTAAACAATTCAGTTAACTCAAACAATTCATTTCTCCATCCCCTTAACAACTTCATTACACACATTCAACCACAGTAGTATATTCAATCCACCTTTACCTTAAATCAGATTCAATACTCAAAAACCCAAGTCTTCATCAACCATTATCAATTCTGTGCATCTAATATTTCTTCATCCACAACACCAGATCTCTTCCCTGCATCCTACAATACCAGCAATACAACTCCAATACTAAGTTCAGCTCATACTTCTCGAGCCACCAGTCATTCCCCAATTGCAACTTCTCAACTTAGATAACACACCTCCACCAATTTCACTACAACACAGGTAACAATTCACATCAACAACACTAATTTCGATCCCAACTTCATCATCTCCAATTACCACTACCAATAAACACGCAATCCAGACCCCTGACCCCGTAACTCAATCATACTGCAACTTCAATTGAGAACATACTCAATCCAATAATCACAGTTACTCATATCCATTTCTTGAAATCACTCATTCACACAAACCATAACAACAACAGCAACAACATATCCATTAAACTCAATTTCTCAATTCAGATATACATAAATTTATTCCAAGTAATTCTGCACTTCAATTACCCATTCTAAAACAATCTCAATTCATGCGTCTCAATTCTTATGCCAATTAACAATCTTATAAACTCGAAATTGAACAGAAAGCTTTACTCAATTAACTAAGAAAAACCATTAACTCTGATTAGTTCTACTCAGGCAATTGAACTTGATTTAGCAACACATCACCTTTTCATCTGTAATTCATCAGTTCATCACAACCAATTCTTAACTCAAGACTTCTATAATTCGAACCAAAAACAGCAACCCACTTGTTCATATCAACAGAACTCATTTACAAACAATCTTCTAAATCCTCACTTACATCGACTCAAGAACCCTAATTCCATTTAACGTAATCTATCTTTACAATTTATCACCACAACATTTTTAGAAGTCTCAATTAAACAAACCCATCTTACAATTTTATCTAAATCTTCTCAATCTTCGCCTATTTCGAATTCCAATACAACATGCAGAAACCCTAATTATCAAACTCGAATTACTCTTCAAGATAACACTAAAAATCCAATTAAACAATAACCCAATTATTCTTAATCCTTCATTATCACTATATCATCATCAATTCTACACACCCTAACTTCAGAAACCGGATTTTCAATTTATAACAGCAACTCAATCTTCTCCAACACCGATATCATATCTCTCAGTTCACCGGCAGTCACTACATGATCTTTCTCCCCTTGCTTCGATCTCAAATTCATCAATTTGATTCACAAACCATCAGGGAATGAAGAACATAAGAAGAGAAGAAGAAAAAAGAAGAAATAACGAGAAGAAAGAAGAAGAAAATAAAGAAGAGTTTTAATTCCAGATGAAACCATATTATTATCAATAAATAATTTTAAATTCATGTACTATTTAAGAATAACTTAATGTTACAACAATTATCCAAATGTTATTTTCAATGTATCTATTTGTTTATTTCATAATGTGACTTGATGTAAGTAAATAATTGCTAAGAATTTTCCATGGTCGTTTGGTATTAATATTTTATTATTGTTATTATATTTATTTCTTATTTCTTAGACCGAAAAAATTAGTCGTAATTAATCATAATCCCAATTTTAATTTTATTATAAATGCTAGATCTGATTTGATCTAACTATATTTCCTAAAATTTTATATTATTGCTAAGTAGTCCTTAAGTTGCTCTGTTAATAAAAACTACATGTTGCCATTACTATCGTATAAAATGATTAGTATTATATACTATTATTATTTGCTTATCTTATTAA
>NC_039363.1:168524854-168525767 GCF_003573695.1 Papaver somniferum | reverse complement strand
TTATGCGTATAATTTACTGTTTCAGTGTAATATAAGAATTAAAAGAAAATAAATCTATATATTGATAGGATCCTTCTCCGTAAATTTATTTAGTCATCTTTTGAAATGGAAAATTGGTATGACGAACTTGAACTGTTAGTATTATGCTGAGCATAATTTAAATTAAAATCTCATTAACAAATAAATAGTGATAAAATAATGATTAAGATTAAATAACCATGGAAAAGTTATTAGTGTTTATTTACAATTGAGTTTTGCGAAGTTAACTAATAAGAAATTAGAATTATGTATTCTGCGTTTAACCCAGATAGTTAATATAAGACTTATTCGGTAGGATTAAGAACCTGAGGTCACATAATGCATAAAGTAAAGACTAAACTTATTAACGATCTTATACCCAGATTATCCTTAGTTCAATAGATGATTCACTAAATCACTAAATCATATACATGAAGGGATATTTATAGTACTTGAATGTTATGAACGAAATAGACTTAAATGAGAATAAATTTGCCTGTGAATAAGATACTTATTATTAATACCAAAATCTAAAGACTATTAGGATATATTATAATTTTTACGCAGACTCAAATTTCGATCATAATAAATTATGGACGTCAATATTTATCAAGATATAGTATACGTATTCAACATGAATAGATAACATCTATTGTAGTAATCTTTTCGTGAACGTAGAGTTATATTTGGAAGATTAAGGCTTAACATACCAACTAGACTATTATCCTAAGAATAATGATAATATAAGTAAGACAGTAATTTTTTTGATAAGATAAAAAAATAGTCATACTATATAATACTAATTATTATGAAATTTAGAGATATTGTAAATATCAATTGGATAATTATTATTGGACAGTAATAGAAAAATGTAATTTTATTAATAATACAACTT
>NC_039363.1:168494010-168524656 GCF_003573695.1 Papaver somniferum | reverse complement strand
GAAATAAAACATAAAGCTTATGATAATAATAATAATAAAATATCAATACCAAATAATTATGAAAAATATGTTAGCGGTTATTTACTTACATCAAGATATAATGAAATAAACAAATAGATTCGACATTATAGAGTAACATTTGGATAATGGTTAAAACACTAAGTTATTCTTAAATAGTACATGAATTTAAAAATTATAAATAGTATTACAGCAAAGTTAAAACCATCATATATTCTAAATTGAAGTAAAATCGAATTCAGATTACTTATATTGGTAAAAGAAATAAATAAGATGAATTTTGATGATTAAATTACTTTAAAAGCTGAAGACTATTTATATATTTTGCGAAGTAAATTTATAAGACTTACACCGATTACAACAATAGTTTAGAGAATTACTTAATTTTAATAAATTAATACTTAGTTAATCCATCACTGGGGAATAGTGAGGTTGGTAATTATGATGTGTTCGGGTGATACTTGTTACGTATGTAGGCATTGTCAGGAGTCATGAACCTAGACAGGGTAACTGCGTTCTTGTATCACTAGGCATTGAAGGGAGACTTGCTTCTTTTAGTGGACTGATAGATCCCAAATTTTACTTAGAAACTTATTTATAGAGTATTTTCTCTCGATATTAGAACCAGTGACTTATTGAAATGGAAATTAGTATAATTGAACCTAGAGCCACAAATTTTAGTTGTAGAAAGCCATTCAGGTTTGTGCTTTGTTTTTTGTTGTTTGCGTTTAAACAAGAGATGGAATTATTCTATAAGGTGGGGAGTTTTGAAGACTAGAAGGATGATTTTATTTTCGAGGATGAAAATGTATAAGGTGGGGAGAATGTAAAGACCCTCAAGCTCGTCAACGTTATTTGACTGGTCTAGCGATGATCAAGGGACGTCTTAGCAGATAATAACTCGATTAGTTCAACATGAACACTAATTAATTGGAACTAATCTAACAACGACATGAACCTAGTATCATTATATAGATGTCGAAAAGTTACGCGGAATGGACTACTTGAACATTTCATTCGGACACTAGACGAAGAAGAAATCATCTGAGTTATGTGGACGGTAAAATGGTCATTTCACACTCAGACTTATCAAGGCAGCCGAGTTATCTTCTATAAGCACCGAAGGTCTGCCCTTATCTTTTGGTTGGGTGACTTTATGATGGGCAGGTGGCCTTATCACCAAGACGTGTCGAGGAGAGACACATTCTCTTTCTTCTTCTTCTCGTCTCTTCTTTCTTCCCATGTTCTTCATCTTCTTCTTTTTCTTATTCTGCTTCTCGCCTCTGGCGATTCCGAGAATTAATTTGAGAGAATCAATTTATGAAGATTGTTCAGTCCTTAAAGGTGAAGGTGTTCTGGTTAATTAAGAAGGAGGAGAGTTATGGGTTTCTGTTTGAGGTGATGCAGAGAGAATCGATTTAAGGTTCCAGAGTTGTTTGAGATTTTATTGAATTGATCCGTGTTTTGAGTAGCAGATGGAAGAAGAATGAGAGGGTTGGTGTTTAATTGAAGTTTTGAAGTTGAGTTGTTGAAGAATTATAGAGTTAGGGTTCTGTGAAGAAGGAGATGAGAGGAAATAGGGTTTTGAGTTCGATTTTAGGCTTGCATGAGATTGAGAGGATGAAATTGATGTTCTAAGATGTCGAATTGAGATGCATTACGAGTGATTGGAGGGATTGAAGAGGAGTTACAGATGCAGTTATGTCCCGGAGGATGGGTGATTGATCAATTAGGGTTACAGTAGAATTGCTTTGGTGAGCCAGCAATTGAGAAGATGTCACTGTTTGGGTAAGCTCTTAATTGTTTAATTTTGGTACTTTTGAGTTGAATTGCTAAGATTCATTGAAGTTTTATGCTTGTGATTGAATCTGAGTTTGGGATGATTAAGTAACGAAACAGTGATTGTATTTAGAAGTGATGTTTTAGTAAAGCGATTGTTGAGTTTGAAGTAGAGGTGATATTGGTGTGTACAGAGAAGGATTGGGTTTGTGCTTACTCTAGTTGTTCCAGAGAATGATGTTGTTGGTAGTGCAGGTGGTGCTGCTTTTAGAAATAGGTGAGATTGTTGTTGCAGGAAGGGTGTTGGTGGAATATTATGTTGGTGGTGTTGAGATTGAATGAACTGAACTGGTGGATTTTTGATGTGTGAAGTGAGTGTTGAATTAAGATAAAGAAGGAAGCAGAGTCAATTGCTTAAATGGAACCGTTTGAGGTAATTGCTCTCTAAGAATCTAACTCAGTTATTCAGTTTCATTGTTTAATTATGTGTGATTATTAATGGACTCACAATTGAGTTAGATGAAAGGGGATATATGTGTGAAACATAATTTGTTGGCAGTGGTTGTGTAAGATACAAGATTTGGAAATTAATGAGCTGTTATAGAATTGGTTTTGTGGTCAATGAGGATTTAGTGATGCAGTGAAATTGAGTTACATATTATTATGTACTGCATTATGGGTTGCAGTTGTCGAAGTATGATTGTGCTGGTGAACTTCTTGTAAGAAAGTTGTGTATGGAGTAAGTTTATATAAATGAATTGTTGCAGATATTAGTGGTGGTTTTGTATGTGGGGTGTGTATGGATGAAAGGGTGAAATTCTTGAGTACTGAAGTTATGTAGAATAGAGTGTTGATGCTATGCTTGTAGTTAGTAGTAGTTTTAGTGGAATCTTGATGTTGCAGGGGAGACGCAAGTGCAGAGCATGTATGTTGGAGTTAGACTTGAGCTGAGATGGGTAGTGAGTGAGCTTGTGTAAGAAGAATGAGATAGTATAGATGTAGATAGTGATAACTGCATGGTTGTAGATGGAAGCTTCAGTGAAGGCGTGCATCTGATGTTGCAGGTAAGCTTAATTTAGTATTGTAATTAAGTTATGAAGTTTATTTAAGATAAATGATTTGATGTTGTTTTCTACAATGAAAGTGTTACACCAAACCTGGTAGAATGGGAGTCCATTGTTTAATCAATAGGTCTAACTCAATTTGTTTAGATGACTTAGTGTTACTGACTGAATTAACTCAGTGACTAGACCTGACCAGACTTGACTTAGTGAACCTTGACTGAGTTAATTTCTTTGACCATTAACCCTGGACGTTGACCTTTGACTGACGTGGACTGTTAGTTGACCTGTGACTGTTAGTTTGACTATTAAAGACCGTTACTTGACCCTAGTGGACCAGGCCTTGTGTAATGGTCTTGTTTAGTGGACATGGGCTTAGGGATAGTTATCCTAATTTGATGATTGGACCACTTATGGTCCAAATTAGTTTTCGGTCCCTTCTACAAAGTTGTAAATACTCATGAGACTTAACTAATGAATTATAAAACCAACCTAATTGGATTAGTAAACTCTTAGTTATGTTAAAGGTAGATAATGAGATACCGTAATGGGCTTAGAACCATTAGATAATTCACTTAGCTTATAAATAGAACTTGTATGAATTATGTTATGAGCCTTGTGTGAGCCTTTTGGCTAGATTCTTAGAGTTCTTGTGTGATTAAAAGTTAGTCTATATTAACAACGATCGATTCAAAGGAGGAACCAGTGGATCGTGGATCTCGAGGTAGGCGTGGCTTGTCGTCAAAAGAGGTGGGAATACATTTGACTCTTTTGTAACTATTGTTGTTTCATTTACGAAAGTCTTTGTTTAATAAATTCATGCATTGTCTAGTTGTGCATTCCATGCTTTGTTTAAATTGCATTATGATTATTCTGTTAGTTCTGTTAATCTTTCCATGGTTTGGAAAGGAATTGTAATGTTTTGTTGTCGTCATGAATTATTATGGGAAATAAGAATTTCCAGATGTGGTATATAGGATACTCTCCTTCACATTTTTACCTACAAATTTTATGATATATCGATCGGCAGTTTGCGAGTTCGGAATTGTCGACATCCATATTTACGATTAGGTGTGGATCAGCGAGTTCGGGGTTGCACAACCATATTAGTACATTGTTTGAAGAAGGAGTTTGTCCATATACATGTTTGTTATTTGAGTGACTTGATCACTTTCTAATGCTTGGGAAAAATAGTATTGTTTTCCAAATCTTGCTTATGATTACTTAGAAGTTAAATGTTAATTATTCCCACTTTCAGTGACAGACCAGAATTGGCCAGCGAAAGCTCCGAGAAGTTGACTTCTTAGTTGGTTATAATCTGATATGTTTATAATGTTGTATATTCTATTTGCAAACCAAATGACTATGGTATATGTATCATTTGGGAGAATATCTTGTATATATATTTCTGAGCAGGGTTAGCTGTAGGATCAGAATCTCACAACAATTATGTCTCAGCGAAATTATCAATGGTACAACACAATAGCGTCGTAGAATAATTTCAGAAACGACGTCAGCAAGGAACATGAGAAAGATGTGATAGTCTTGCGAAAATTAGAGAGCTTGCGAAGTTAACATTTATAAGGTTGCGAGAATGTCGCAAACCATATCTGAGAATAAAGGACAGATTAGCTGTCATCCACTATGTATTTCCTTATAAATAGTCATTCGAGTTGTAAAGAAGGAGAGATCTTTTTGAGTAAGAAACAAGTAAATAGGAGAGAGAAAGTTCAGAGCAGAGATCATTCTTGACTTCTTTATCTTTCTCGTAAGAACATTCAAAAATTAATCAATAAATTTAAGAGTGTAAACCTGAAAATGAGCTAATCAATAATGAAATCATATGAGGGGTGTAGTGTAGGATTTCCTGCAACTACATAATGGCACTAGAAATAGGGAATTGAAGATCGAAAGTTGAAGATTGTTGATTGAGAATATTCAAATCAAGAAAGTGATTAAATAAATCAGTGAATCAGTTAGAAGAAATATGAGTAGAATTAATGAAAATGGCAAAAGATTGGAGTGTAATATGATAACAAAAAGCTTGATCAATGAATTTCATGAAAACGTCAAAGGAAGAATACATAAACGAAATTTTGAAGGAAAGAAAGTTATAGCGATAGAAAAAATATCACCCTTGAAATTTGGGAAAAGCAAAAAATTGCATTCATGGCGGAAGAAATACCAAAAGAAAATTTGAACCATACATCTCCGTTGGTCATCACAGTGCCTATTACACGAAAAGAGAAGGATACACCAATAAAATCCACAGGAGAATGGATATTGAACAGAACTTTAATCGATACAGGAAGTTCAGTTGATATAATATTTTATCATGCATTCCGGGGAATGGGATTTAAAGATGAAGAAATGTCCACTTCAGCATATTTTGTTCACGACTTTGGAAAATCCACAACAAAACCTAAAGGAGAAATAGTGGTACGAATTCCACTTGGAGAAATCGAAACATATGTAACATTGTGCGTGGTGGATATGGAATCGCCATATAATATGTTATTAGGAAGATCATGGATACATGCGATAAAAGCTTTGGTATCAACGTTGCATCAATGTATTAAATTCTCCACTCCAAATGGAATAGGTGAAATTAGAGGAGATGTTGACAATGCGAAATTATGTCATTAAATTGAAGTAAAACATTATGAAGAACAAGCAAAAAAGAAACAATTTCGCAGAAAATTGGCAAAGGAAGAAAAGAAGGAAGAAGAATTTAGAGTATATATGATAAGGGCAAAAGAAGGAAAAGGAATACCCAGGAAAATTTCGGAAGAAGGGGAAGGACCCATAAAAGCAATAAAAGAACCAACACCAATGGGAGAACCTAAACCCAGTTACACTGCCGCAGAACCGACAAAAGAAATAAATGTTGGGACTGTAGAGGAGCCTCTAATGTTGAGAATTGGAACCAAAATGTATATAGAAGAAGAGGAAAGAACTGTCAACTTGTTGCGAGAATATAAAGATATTTTCGCAGGAAACATGGATGAGATACCAGGAATAGATCCATCAATTGCTTGCCAAAAATTGGAGATTAACAAAAATGTGAGACCATTTAAACAGAGAATAAGAAAAATTGCAACAACTTACCATTCCCAAATAGAAGAAGAATTACAGAAAATGCTTGAGGCAGGAATTATAAGAGAAGCTAAATACCCAGAATGGATAGCAAATATGGTCATTGTCCCAAAGAAAAACAAAGGAATCAGGATTTGCATAGATTTCACTGATTTGAACAAAGCTTGCCCCAAAGATAGTTTTCCGTTACCCGATATTCCTCAAATGGTGGAATCTGCAGCAGGAAATGATAGGGTATCATCTTTAGATGGGTACAAAGGGTATAACCAAATTCCTCTCGCTGAAGAAGATCAAGAACATACTGCTTTCTTTGCCCCTAGAGGTTTATATTGTTACACGAAAATGCCATTTGGTTTGCGAAATGCGGGAGCGACATATCAAAGAATGGTAGAGAAGGTGTTCTCAAAATGGATACATAAAACATTAGAAGTATACGTGGATGACATGTTAGTAAAGAGTAAAGAAGCTAAAGACCATGTACAAGACTTGAGGGAGATTTTTGAACAAATGCGGCAGTATAACATTAAATTGAATCCTGAGAAGTGTACTATTGGAGTTGCATCGGGAAAATTTTTAGGCTACATTGTATCAAAGGAAAGAATACAGGTTGATCCAGAAAAAGTGCAAGCAGTTTGTGATATGCCAACACCAGCAACAATAAAAGATGTACAGAAGTTGAATGGGCTTCTAGCTTCGCTGGGGAGATTCATTTCGCGATCATCAGACAAATGCAAATATTTTTTCGATATACTCAAGAAGGGTGCAGACTTTAAATGGAGTGATGAATGTGAAAAGGCTTTTCAAGGAATCAAAGAACATCTTATGAATACAACTATTTTACAAAAGGCAGAACCATGAGAAGAATTATTGATTTACCTTGCGACAACGTCGCATGCATTAAGTGCTGTGTTATTGCGAGTAGACGCAGGAGTGGAGAAACCCATTTATTACATTAGAAAAACTTTTAATACTTCTGAGAAGAATTAATCAAAGATTGAAAAGTTAATCTTAGCATTGGTTTATGCATCATTTAAGCTCCGCAGATACTTTCAAGCACACAAGATAAAGGTATTAACAAAAGTACCAGTTGAATCAGTGATGAAGAATTCTAAAAGATCAGGAAGGGTAGAGAGATGGAACGCACAAGCAGGCCACTTTGATATTAAATATGAAATTTTGTCTTCACCAAAATCACAAGTTGTTGCGGATTTCTTGGCAGAATTTCCTTTAGAAGAAGATGAAGCAGTAGAAGAAATGTTGGATGTAGAAGAAGAACATGGAGATCCAAAAGATTTATTAACAGAATCAAATATATGGAAAATATTGGTAGATGGATCATCAAATGGAGAAGGAAATGGAGTTGGAATTGTTTTAATTTCGCCAGAAGGAATAAAGATGGCTTTTTCATTCAGATTGGAATTTGCATCCACTAATAATGAAACAGAATATGAAGTTGTGATACATGCTTTAAAATTCGCAATAGAAATAAAACTAGAAAATGCAGGATCACTAGTGATTCGCAGCTAGTTATTCGCCAAATAAAAGGAGAGTATACTACAAATGAACCATCCTTGAAGAAATACAAGAAGCTGGTTGAAGAATTATCAGCGAAAATCCCAAAGATAAAATGGAAGCACATTTCAAGAAAGGATAATAGACTCGCAGACGCTTTTGCTTTCATCTCAAGCATGATGACAGATCCAACTGCGAGATGCATAAAAATACAAACACTTCTGTCACCATCAATAAATAAAGAAAAGGAAGATGTGGATGTGATGATGATAGATAATGAAAAAGAAGAAAAAATGAACAATGTCGCAGACTGGAGAGTGGAACTTCACGCATATTTGGCGAAAGGAGAAACATCAAGAAATAGATTGGAAACACAAAAGTTAAAAAGCCGAGCAACGAATTATGAATTAAGAGATGGGTTGCTATACCGAAAATCCTTTAGTGGGCCATCACTCAGATGTTTGACACGATAGGAAGGAGAAAAGGTGCTGAAAATGTTACATAGTGGAGATGCTGGCAATCAGAGGAAGATCTTTGGCACATAGAGAAAAAATGCAAGGTTATTATTGGCCATACATGCATGAAGATGCAAAACAGATATCAAGACGATGCGAAGATTGTCAGCGACATGGAAAGAAAATACATGCACCAGGAGCACCATTGTCATAACCAGTGTATGGCTCTTTGGAAAATGGGGCTTAGACATTGTGGGGCCATTTTTACCAGGAACTGGACAAAGAAGATACTTAATAGTCGCAACAGATTATTTCAAAAAATGGACATAAGTGAAGGCAGTACAACATATTCGCGACAAAGATATCTTTACATTCATATTCGAAAATATCATTTGCAGATTTGGAATTCCTGCAAAGTTGGTATCGGACAATGGGAAACAGTTTGAGGGGCAGAATATAGAAATGTTACTTAATGCATTCAAGATAAAATGTGGAAAGTCCACTCCTTTATATCCACAAGCTAATGGGCAAGTAGAATCAACAAATAAAACAATTGCAGATATATTAAAGAAGAAATTGGAAGGACATCACAGATCATGGTGCGAACAAGTACATAATGCAGTATGGGCTTATAATACAACTAGAAGAGAAGCTACTGGAATGTCACCTTTTTGTTTAACATACATAGTTGAAGCGGTGTTACCAACAGAAGTTGTTATTCCGACAACAAAAAGAGAAGCTTGGGATAAAAATCTTAGTGCGGGTTTAATTTTAATAAACTTGATGAATTAGAAGAAAGAAGAGAAAAAGCTTTACAACATATGGAGAATTATCAGCGAAAATTAGCTCGAGAATATAATAAACGTGTCAAAATACGTGAATTTCAACCAAGAGATTTAGTTCTGCGAGAAACACCAATATATCAGCGAGAAAATGGTGGAAAATTAGCGAAAAAATGGGATGGACCTTACATCATTAAGGAGATAGTTGGAACAGGAGCTTATAGGTTAATGGATCCAGAAGGGAGAGATGTTGGTCATAGATTAGACAGACCATGGAACAAGTTGTATTTGAAAAGATATTATCAGTAAGAAGCTTTGAGAAGTTATGAATTCTGAAAAACAATTGCAGAATTACTCATATCAAAAGAAGATCATGATGTGCGAAATTGTCGCAGAGATAACCACAGAACAATGACATAAAAGAAAGGGGCGAACCTTTATGGCGTACACCCTAGTTCGCGAATAAAATTTCGCAAGAGGCATGTAATACCCCGATATTCGGTAGTGGTTGGCCGAATGGAATATAAGTAATGATTTGTCCTTCCCTAACACCGAGGCCTTTTCAGCACAATTGGCTCCAGAGTTGGCAGAAAACTCTGCAGTTAAGCGTGCTCGGGCGGGAGCAATCCAGGGATGGGTGACCATCCGGGAAGTTACTGCTGGATTACCGCAGCGATGCCCGTTGAAAACCCCACACTGCCGGATAACCGCAGTGGCTAAGTGAGGACAGTATCGGTGGAGGGACGGGTCATTACAAATGGTATCAGAGCCGACGACGGTTCACCTGCCGAGGGTGAGAAGGTACGCTGGACGGGGTTGTTCCAGGTGCTTCTCATGAGGGGTAGGGAACGTCGGAGATCTGAGCTTGCGAATATTATTCTGGAGCCGAGGACGGCTCCAATTTAAGGTGGTGGTATTGTAATACCCCGATATTCGGTAGTGGTTGGCCGAATGGAATATAAGTAATGATTTGTCCTTCCCTAACACCGAGGCCTTTTCAGCACAATTGGCTCCAGAGTTGGCAGAAAACTCTGCAGTTAAGCGTGCTCAGGCGGGAGCAATCCAGGGATGGGTGACCATCCGGGAAGTTACTGCTGGATTACCGCAGCGATGCCCGTTGAAAACCCCACACTGCCGGATAACCGCAGTGGCTAAGTGGGGACAGTATCGGTGTAGGGATGGGTCATTACAAGGCAAATGTAAGACCTAAAGTACGTCATATTAAGGGGTACCTGTTACATGGCTTAGTGAAAGGATACACCGCCACCGGAACCTGAGTCATGGAGATTTGGGGTCAATAAAGCCCATCCGGGAGAGGCACCTTGGATTCTCAATTTAAGCATATGACTTAGGTTGGGCGACTAAGGTAATAAGGACTCTCCCAATGAGTGCAGAATCTGATCAAGGCGCCGAGGTACACGGTTGAGTCAAGGGTGCCGGGGCGTTTGAAGTGTCCTTGCCATTCTTGACAAGTCTTGGCTTATACTGCACTTGGCCTGAAGAAAACCTCACTTAGGGTGCAGTCTCGTAACCATAAGTCCTATAGGAAAAAGAGATAAAAGGATGCGAAAACAACTGATTGTTGTTAAGACTGGATGGGAGGAGCTAACCTTGTATGGTAGAAGTACGCCTCCTTGAAGGGGCAACCAGGGGGGAGATAAGGGCGGCACCCTCCATTAGGGAGATGATAAGTGTCTTAAGACGCAAATGTCATGAGGCTTTTTATTTGCAAGGATATTAAGGCTTGTCATATTTGTGCAACAATCCTGAAGAGGCAATAATACAAAAGAAAAAGATAAGACGAGATCAATGGGTTTTCGCATGAAAGTGCGAAGACGTCCTGCGATTTCGTCGCACGACAGAAATGTCATGGGGCTTTATTTTCGCAAGAATATTTAGGCATGTCATATTACCGCAACATTCCTGAAGAGTCCATAATATAAAAGAAAAGGTTCAGACAAGATCAATGGGTTTTTTGTATGAAAGTGCAAGGACGTCCTGCGATTTTATCGCAATGACAAGAGATGGCATAATAAGACCTTTAATTAGGAAGGCAAAATAAGACCATATGATAAAACAAATTAATGATAAGCATTCATAACAGATTATTTTTTGCAAGAAAGATAATGAGAGACAAGTATGGGAATCGATACACAAGAAGCATTATCTTTCTTATCAACAAAATATTAAAAGGAAAAGTTGACTTCAAAGTTATTGAAAAATGTAACTCTCAAAAGTGATAAAAATAAGACAGTTCAAGAAAACAAAGCTAGATAAGAAGCTCAAGCTTCAATATTAATATCAGTAGCAGGAGATGATAGAAATTCTTCGCCAACATTCTCGCAAGCTTCTCCTTCATTTCGGCTTTGATCTTCGCCATGACTAGCATTTTGATTATCGCCAACAATTATTTCTTCAGGAGAAATTTCTTTCTCATTCTGATTAACACCAGAAGATACTTCTTTAGAGGGAACCTCTTCTTCATCTTCCAGGAAATTATCCTCCGCACCGCTTTCGTAATCAATAATCACTATCAGCAGGACGAGGAACTTCATCATCATCTACTTCTAGAGTATCAATTGATGTAGGAGGAAGAGAGTTGGACAGTAATGTCATTTACAAGGACTTCAGCCCGGAGATGAACTTGGCAAAGAAGTGCTCTTTGATGATTCCTATCTTGAATATCTTTAAAATAAGCAAGATAATCAAGTCTTCTTTCTGCTCGGTCGCGAGAACCAGTAAGGGTAGATACGAGCAAGGCATTCTCTTTGCGAATTTTAGCATATTTAGCCTCAAATCAGAAATAGAAGAATGAAGATTCTTCTCAGACTCTGCGAAAAATAGAATACAAAATTTTGTTAAGATAAGGAATTCAGAGAGATATGACAAAGAAAGGATAATTAAGGCAGTCAAACTATTATGACTACCTTCCTTTTGCGAAATAAGGTGTTGAATCAAGGATAGAAAAATATTCTCCCAATGGTCCATTGCGTCATCAAATTTATCTCCAACTAAACCTTTAAGTCGAGACTGAAGATTTTTCTCTTTAGAAACAAGGAAGGCATTTTTCTTCGCAGGAGAAGAATAAGATTCTTCTAATTTGGAATATTTTTCTTTAAGCTGATTTGCCTTCACACTTAAAGCTATTCTACCTTGAATGAGTGTATCTCTTTCAGCGATAGATGATTCTGTTACTTCTTTAAGTTCATTTCTCAAAGAGCGAAGAGATTTCTCTTGGTCAGCACATACTTTTTGGAGAATACTAAGTTGTTGCGAAGATATCGCCATCTTGTTCAAATAAGTTCGCTTCTCTTGAGATTAGGTTTTATTCTCATCTGATAAAGTTTCCATCCCTAAATTAGCTTCGGTTAAAGAATAAGAAAGACGAGATACTTCATTACTTAATAGATCTTGTCTTTGAACTAATCGGGTATTTTAATTGGTAAGATTATTTATTTGATCAAGAGAATATGAATAGAGATTATCTAATTGGTTATATTTATCCATCAATATCTCTTTATCAACACGGGCTTCTTCAACAGCAGATTCAAATTGATATCTCTCCATTATTCGTTCCTGATTTAATGCTTAACATGCGAAAGAGGGATTTAAAGGATAATTAAACATGGGAAGGATAAAACCATCGAAAAGGCAAATTAAAGACATAGATAAGGAAATCATACCTCTTAATTCATCATTCTTCTTGCGAAGATTGTCACGATCCAGCAAAATATTCTGAAGTTTCTGATTTTCAAGACGAAGAGCATTACATTCTTTTTCTAAAGCTGTCTGCGAAGCAGCTTTGTCATAACCCAAATGCTTGCTCATAATTTCGCAAACATTAGACTTGATGGGATCATTAGAAGACTTCTTTCCATCATCCAGAATCTCAGATAAAACCTTGAAAGCAATATCTATCCCTTCCACGGTTTCTTTCGACAGAGGAAGAGACTTGGGTAGAGAACTAGTAGAGATAGAAGGCTGAGAAACATTCTCAATGGGAAGAGAAGAGGTTTCATTCGTAGAAGGATCCACAAGGGGAATTTCAATCATAGGAAGATCAACTGGAGAAATGAAATCAGAGGAAACATTTTCGCAAGTTGGAGATAAAGGTTTATCTTGCGAAGATGTCGCAGGAGATTTGGAAGAAATGAAATCAGAGACAGCATTTTCACGAATTAGAGATAAAGGTTTATCTTGCGAAGATGTCGCAGGAGATTTAGAAGAAATGAGTTGGTGGAAGGGAACAGAAGTTGGAGCAGTCTTGAGGTGGCGAGATTTCTTGTGAGGTTTATGAAGATCTTTATCACCTTGCGAATTACAATCTAGATAAGAAACAGAGACAACAATATTGTTATTATAAAAAGATAGTATTTCTTACTACCTTCTCATTCGCAGACTTTCTTTTATGTGCGACAACCTTATGCTGTGATTTGGGATTGTTAGGGTTCTGAACTGTAAATTTAGTGTTGGAGCCGCTTTTGCTGAAATAACAAGAGTATGGGAATCACATAAACAACATCAAATAAGGCAATAAACAAGATTAATTTCAAATATATCAATTTCAGCAAAACTCATAAGGAAGAAAAGAGAAGACTAACCTTGATGAATCCATGAAAAATGATAGCAGGGAGATTGTCTCGAAGAAGATCACGAACTATGAAGGTCTAGTTTGAAGATGAAGAAGAACTTAAAAAGATTGAAGAGGAAAGAAGAAAAGTTGCAATAATGGAATTTGCAGAAGAACGATGAAGTTGCAGAGAGAATAAAAGGAAAGAAGAAGAGAATGAAAAGAAATATATATAGAGGGAATTTTTCCTCGAAAAAATAAACACGGTTAATACGGAAAGATTTGAGCGGTTAAAAAGTAACGGTTACAAAAGACGTGTCAAGAAATAAATGGAAGAAAGAATACGTGTGATAAATGCAGAATATGAGAAGATAAGCAGTTGCGGCATTTCTCACATCATTCTCTACTTTGCAGAGAAGATATGAGAAGAGGCAAGATGTAGGATCAGAATCTCGCAACAATTATGTCTCAGCAAAATTATCAATGGTACAACACATTAGCGTCGCAGAATAATTTCAGAAACGACGTCAGCAAGGAGCATGAGAAAGATGTGATAGTCTTGCGAAAATTGGAGAGCTTGCGAAGTTAACATTTGTAAGGTTGCGAGAATGTCGCAAACCATATCCGAAAATAAAGGACAAATTAGCTGTCATCCACTATATATTTCCTTATAAATAGTCATTCGAGTTGTAAAGAAGGAGAGATCTTTTTTGAGTAAGAAACAAGTAAATAGGAGAGAGAAAGTTCAGAGCAGAGATCATTCTTGACTTCTTTATCTTTCTCGTAAGAACATTCAGAAATTAATCAATAAATTTAAGAGTGTAAACCTAAAAATGAGCTAATCAATAATGAAATTATATGAGGGGTGTAGTGTAGGATTTCCTGTAACTACATTAGTTTTGGGTTAAGTTTTATAGCAAATTCCTTAATTAAATGCATAGGTATATGATTCAGATTCTTAGTGCCTCTTTATTTAGTTAATCTCTTGGATTAGTCAGCTGTTAGCTTAGGGGCGCTACAAAGTTGAAGAGGCACTAAGAATCCAAATCAAATACTTCAACATTTAATTAAGAAAAATCTGCTGCAAAACCTAATCCAGAAAACTAACCCCACTCTGAAGTATAAATATACAAAACTTCTCTCATGTGATACATATATAAAAATCATAGTTTGCAAATAAAATATACAACATAATAAACATAGCAGAAGTAATCTAACAAACTCCTCGAAGCTTTCGCTGCGCAACTCTGATCTGTCTCTGAAACTGAAAGTGGGAATAATTAACATTTAATTTCTAAGTAACCATAGGCAAGATTTGGATAACAATAATATTTTTCCCAAGCATTAGAAAGTGATCAAGTCACTCAAATAACAAACATGTATATGGACAAACTCCTTCTTCAAACAATGTACTAATATGGTTGTGCAATCCCGAACTCGTTGATCCACACTTAATCGTAAATATGGATGTTGACAATTTCGAACTCACAAACTGCCGACCAATATGTCATAAAAGCTCTAGGTATCAATGTGAAGGAGCGTATCCTATATACCACAGGTGGAAATTCTTATTTCCCATAATAATTCATGACGACAACAAAACATTACAATTCCTTTCCAAACCATGGAAAGATTAACAGAACTAACAGAATAATCATAATGCAATTTAAACAAAGCATGGAATGCACAACTAGACAATGCATGAGTTTATTAAACAAAGACTTTCGTAAAAGAAACAACAATGATTACAAAAGAGCCAAATGTATTCCCATCTGTTTTGATGACAAGTCACGCCTACCTCGAGATACACGATCCACTGGTTCATCCTTTGAATCCAAAGTTGTTAATAACTAACTGTTAATCACACAAACACTCTAAGAATCTAGCCAAAATGGCTCACATAAGAAACATACAAGTCCACGTAATGATTCTAAGTCCACTTATGGTTCTATATATTTTATTATCTATCTTTGGCATATCTAAGAGTTACTAATTCAATTGGGCTGATTCTATAATCCAAATACCAAGTCTAATGAACATCTACAACTTTGTAGATTAAACCAAAGGCTAACTCAGACCACAAGTGGTCCATATTATCAAATTAGAATGCTATTTCTAAGCCCAAGTTCACTAAGCCATCCCCATAACACAAGGTGTCAATCTAACGGTCAACGACGGTCAAAGGGTTTAACTAACAGTCCACATCCAGTCAAGGTCAAGTCCAGGGTAATCAAATCGGTCAAGGTCCACTGAGTCAACTCAGGTAACAAATCGGGATCACTGAGTCGGCACAGGATTGACTTAGTCAGATTGAATAAGTCAGCTAGAGTCAGACCTGACTAGGCTGAATGGCACAAGGCCAAAACTCTTGCACAGGCCAGAGTCATTGCTAATGCCAAAGAACACTGATGTACAAACATTGTGCAACACCAAAACTCTTAACTATAATTTCAAATAACTAAACATTTATCATAAACAAACTTAATATCTCAAATACAACACACAACTAAGATTACCTGCAATTGCAGTAACAAGCTTTCCCTTAAAGATTCAATCAACACCTTCATCTAACTCTCATTACCAATTTCGAATCAGTCTCAAGACATACAAACCAACCCAACCTATACAGCCACAAACTCCAAGAGCTCCACACTAATCTCAACTACTTCAATTGAGTTCATATCAATACATTCAACACTATAACCTCTTCCTTATCCTCAATTACACTCTCACCTGTTATTACCATTTCAGTTAACTACAACTGTAATTCAGAGCCATTGGCTATACTTGCAGTTCATACTCAGTTCACCATTCCCCTTTCATCACCATAATACTACTTCAACTGAAATTTCTCTTCAGTTCTTCTTGAACAACAACACAACCATTAACTATATCTGCACTCAACATAAGTCCACCAATTAACCAACCACATCTTGTACCAGTAACCAAACAGTGCACCTGTAACACTTCTACAATTCAATTTACAATTCTCATAGAATCTGCAACACATCTAACCCTTTCACTAGCATTCCACAACAACCATTCTCTACATACAGTTTCATAATGTATTCATCATCGTCCATAAACTCATAAACTCAGTAATGAAAATCAATCAACACTACTAAGTTAACTAAGAAGAACAGTTACCTCAAAAAAACTCCATTCATGCAATTGAGAACAACTCCTCTTATTACTCGACTTGATTCACCAATTTTTCTTAAGACAACGACCACCCAACAATCATCCATACTCCCTGCAACTACATCATCATTATTACAACTTACAATTCTGCTCCTATCTTTATTAACACAGATTCAACCCTAACTACTGATTCCAAGTTATTCTTCAACATTAACTCATAATTCGAGTTAAACCCACCTCCAATTAATGCTCTAAAGTATCAAATTCTTCTTTGAATTCTTCTCATGAAGCCCTTGTTCTTAATTTGATGATGAACATAAACTGTAACTAACTGATTCAATCCTCAACAACCCCACAACTACCATCAACCACCAATTAGAAATAAACCCATCTAATATCATCCATTAGTAACTCAATTAACCCATTAATTTACCGATGAACTCGAAATTAATCTCAAAACCCTAACTTCTGATTCAGACATCAAACAATGATACAACTTCAATCAAACATCAAACCCTTGATTCTTCATCTACCTACAACTCTATTCTTCATCTCTCGATCTTAAACTCATCATCATCTTCACCTTCATCGATTTACAGAGGAACCCTAAATTCAGTTCATCTCTGGTTCGAAATTGAATCAACAACAAACACCATCACCCAATATATGGACAAACTCCTTCTTGACTTATACGTAGGGTCGATAATTACCTCAGATGACTAAATTGTTTAAAATGTTGTAAACTATTTATATATTTTACGAAGTAAATTTATAGGACTTACACCAATTACCATAAAATTTTAGAGATTAATTAATCTTAGTAAATTAATACTTAGTTAATCTAGCACTGGGTAATAGTGAGGTTGGTAATTCTGATATGTTCAGGTTATACTTGTTACGTAGTAGGCATTGTCAGGCGTCATGAACTTAGACAGGGCAATTGCATTCTGGTATCACTAGGCACATAAGGGAGACTTGCTTCTATTAGTAGAATGATAGATCCCAAATCTTTAATATAGAGTATATTCTCTCGCACTAGAACCAGTGATTTATTGAAATGGAAATTAGTCAATTAAACCTAGAGCCACAAATTTTTAGTTGTAGAAAGCCATATAGGTTTGTGCTTCATTCATGTTGGTTGCGCTTAGACAAGAGATATGATTATTCTATAAGGTGGGGAGTTTTTGAAGACCAGAAGGTGGTTTGATTTTCGAGGACGAAAACGAACAAGGTGGGGAGAATGTAAGGACCCTCAAGCTCGTAAACGATATTAGATTAGTCAAGAGACGTGTTAGTCGATAATGACTCGACTATTTTAACACGAACGTAAATCAATAGAAATTAATCTAACAACGATCTAGATACGAAAATAGTAACGTTGATCAGATATCGAAAAATTATGCGCAATGGGCTGTTTGAACGTGTTAATCGGATATTGGACGAAGAAGATATTTTCATTTTTGTATGAAGGACAAATAGGTCATTTTCCTTTAAACCTCCTGGCTGTCCTTGTCGTTTGGGAAGGTGCCTTTATCATTGGTCGCTGGCCTTGTCATCAGAAACGTGTCGAGATCAGAAATGTGTCGAGAAGAACTCGACTCATTGTCTTCTCTTTCTCTCATATTCTTTATCTTTCTTCCTCTCTTTTCTTTTCTCTCTTTCTCCTTCTTCTTCTCTGGCAACTTAGAGAGTAAATCTCTGTTGAGAAAACTTACAGAAAATTAGTGAAGCTAATCAGTCGAGTGAGGTATTGATGAGTTCACAGTTTGGATTTGGTTAGAATTCTAAACTGAGTTGAAGAAAAGTGATGTTGCTATAAATTAGAAATTAGGGTTTTTAATTAGATTTTGAGTTCAGAGTGAGTTGGTTGGTTTGCAGAGTTCTAGTAGATGAAGGGAGAACGGGTTATCGTTTAAATGATGTTTTGAAGTAGTTCTGATGGTGAATTGAAGAATTAGGGTTTTGAGATTGAGGTTGTGTGCATGTTGAAATTGATAAGTGAATGGGTTGTTGTTAGATGAAGAAGTCTCGGGTTGGTGTTTGATTAAAGATTTGAAGTGAATTCAGCAATGAATCGAAAGATAAGAGAGCTAGGGTTTCTGAATTCATTGGAGTTGTAATTGGAGATAATTAAGAAGATTTAGAAGATGTATTGATGTTCGGGTGAGATGAATAGAGATAAGTATTGAATGATCGATTTGAATTGAAGATGGAATCAAGTTTCAAGTGGTGAAGTAATAATTCAGAGAGAAGTTGGGTTCAATTGCTTCAATAAGGTAATTGTTATTCTTTAATTGAACATGTAATGTTTCGCTCTCTTATACTGGTGTTTTGTGATTGCTGCTGAAGTTAAGAATGGAAAATAGTTATTAGATAGGTATGTGGTTGACATTATGACCTGAGTTAGAATGATGCAGGGAATGATTGAAGTCCTTTAGATGAAATTGTAATTGCAGTTTAGATACTACAGCAGGTGGGTGTAATTGGGTGTGTTGGTGGTTGTTAGTGAATTATAGTTGGGTCTGTTTAGACTTGCAGGGGAGTTATATGGATGAGTGGCAAGCAGAGAAGATGCTCTGGTGGTGCTGTTGTCTTACTGATGACATTAAGTTAGTAGTGCAGAGGTTAGCAATTTAGAGTTGAAGTTGCAGGGGTTATGAGTAATGTGGAGGTATGGTATTGCAACTAGGGATGATATCGTTATGTGATGAATAAGTATTATGTGAGTTCAGAAGGATGGTGGTTTTGGTAAGTGAAATGAAATGAAGATGTAATTGAGTTTCTGTTGATGTTTTTGAGTGAAAGAGATATATACTTGTGATTGTAATTGAAGGTTATAGAGTCACAGTTGCAAATTGATGATGTTGGTGGTCTGAGATGGCAGTGTAAAGAAGTGTTAGGTAAGTTGTAAATGGAGTAGACTTGGTGTTTGTGGATTTGAATTACAGGGAGTTAATGTAGGTGACAATCGCAGAGAGAAGATAGTAATAGGGTTAGTTTGACAGTTTATTACTGGTATTGTGTTTGCAAGGAAGTTGTGAACTGAAAGTGAACATGGCAAAGAGCAACTGAGTTGAAGTTGATCTATATATGGCTTAGTACTGCAATTGCAAGTAAAGCTTAAGTTACAATTGTACTTTGAATTCTAGAATTATGTTGAAGTGAATCATTTATGCATTGGTTAAATGATTAGAATCAGGTTATTGTGTTCTTGTAACTGCAATAAAATTAGGCTGTTAGCCATTCCAGTCAGCTACCTAGCTTAGATGACTCAGTTCTTCTGACTGAGTCGGATCTGCTGACTCACCTGAATCAGTCTTGTAGACTGAGTTAACTCTTTGACCTGAGTTGGATCGTTGACCGATTCCTGGTCGACTCATTTGACCATTGATCCTGGACTTTGACCTGACCTTGACTCCGTTGACGTTTACTGTTAGTTGACTCTTGACCGTCACTTTGACCATTAGTTGACTTAGTTGGACTGGGCCTTAGGTTAAGGGGTCAGTTTAGTGGACTTGGGCTTAGACCCTAGTATTCATATCTTGAAATATTTGGACCCTTATGGTCCGAATTAACTTTTGGCTTCTTCTACGAAGTTATAGATATTCACAAGACTTATCTAATAGACTATAGTACCAATCCAACTCAATTAGTAAACCATAGCTATGCTAAAGATAGATAAATAAAAGATGTAGAACCTTAAATGGGCCTAGAATCATTATAAAAACTTGTATGATTCATGTGTGAGCCTTTTGGCTAGAATCTTAGAGTTTTTGTGTGATAAAAAGTTAGTTATTAACAACGACCGATTCGAAGGATGAACCAGTGGACGTGGATCTCAAGATAAGCGTGGCTTGTCATCAAAAGAGGTGGGAATACATTTGACTCTTTTATAATCATTGTTGTTTCTTTTACGAAAGTATTTGTTTAATAAACTCATGCATTGTCTAGCTGTGCATTCCATGCTTTGTTTAAATTGCATTACGATTATTCAGTTAATCTTTCCATGGTTTGGAAAGGAATTGTAATGTTTTGTTGTCGTCGTGAATTATTATGGGAAATAAGAATTTCCACCTGTGGTATATAGGATACGCTCCTTTGCATTTAAACCTAGAGCTTTTTTGTCAAGTGTCTCGGAAATACCTCAAAGGATCACTCCTTAGATGATTCTTCCGAATCCCGAGGTAGGAAGACTCTTGTGTCAGCCACTCTTCCTCCAATGAGACATTGGACATAATGGCTAAAGCTGAAATGGAGCTCACCAGAATTACTAAAATTTCTACAGAGTTTGTTGATCTCAAGGATCATGTACAACTCATTGATGAATTCGAGAGGTCTATTGATCGTGAACAAGTACTCTACAACATTATAGGGTCATTCTCTAAGGAAATTGAGAAACTTCTTCAAGAAAACAATATACAACATGAAAATATTTGTGATCTTGAAAAGCTGGTTAAAGAAGGCTCAATTAGAGAAATATGTTTGATCAAGACGCATTCATCTGATCTTGACAGACTTCGTGTTGAGAAGGAGAAACTTGAAGCATCGCTTGTTCTAGCCCATGGACAATGCAAATCCTTGGAAAAGGAAAATTTTGTTTTAAGGAAAGATTCTTATGCACATAATAATTCTCAGGAGTTACTGTACATAATGAAACATTCTCCGGAAGAAGATTGTGTCAAGAAAAGTTTTTACTTACAATCTTCTCCAGTGGCTATGAAGTTTAAACAAGTACCAATTGTTGCTTCTCATCCACGAACCTGCACCTTCTGTGGAAAAGGAAATCACTACGCGATCCATTGCTTTGCCAGAAAGAAACAAATTTCTAAACTTCGTAATTTGATTCTTTTTACTGCAAATGGAACAAACAGTCAGTCAACTGCCGAAGTGAATCGAATACCCACAGAAAATGAAGAACCTTATAAACATGACCACCTTTCTAGAGATCGTCACAGGGCTCAGGTATATTCAAAACAAATAAACTCTCATATTTCTGATGAAAGATTTCTCTGTGTTTATAAGAAAGTTTTTGGTAAATCTAAATCTAGAAAATAGATTCCCATCCTTTCTGATCCCCTTAAACCTGTTGAAAGAGGTCCTAGATTTATTCCTCAGAGAAAGCCTTCAGAAGCATATGTTAAACAAGTTATGTCTTATTTTTCTGAACCGAGTGATAATGAAAGAAGGAAGGCTAAACAAAAACAATGTTCATTTAATGAGATAGATGCTCATACTTGTGCAAATTAATCACAAGGTTGATATCTCACCCACCAAAAATCCTAGTTGTGTGAGAATTGAATAGGTATACTCTGTGCAAAGCAACTCTGATTATCTAGCTATTTTCTTATCGTTCTTAGATGGATAATCAGTCACATACTTTACATGAGTATTTTATCTTCCTTTTTGTATTGTTTTTGTTATTTTTTTCTTGCCTTTCAAAAACTACAAGTTTTGTTCTGGGGTACATGTAAGGTTTTGAGCTCAGTCTCATATACATATCTTGTAAAACCTATATCTCTCAAAAATTTTATATACCTTTCCTATTAAAGTATTCCACTATAGGTTTCTCTTCATTGGCGTCTTCTTCCTCGTGGGATTTTCCTGAAGACTTCGTTGACAACGGTATATATTTTGAATTTGATAAAGAGAAGGGAACTCTTGTTAAAGTTGAAAGATCTTTTCCTCAATCTTCTGCTTCCTACTCAGATATTGGGGAGAAGATTCCAAATAAGGTGATCTTTGTTTCTCAGCAACTTTTTGGAACTATAAAGTGTCTTGATGCTGTAAAAGCTGAGTTGAAAAAGGTTAACTGTAATCTTGCTCTCATAAAAACCGCGTTAAAGAACCTCTCAAAAAATATGTTTCCTCAAAGATTGATGAGGTTGCAGTTGCTCATAAGATCGATAATCACAAGACTTATGAATCTCCAGAACCGTCCATCTGATCTTTGTGTCTGGGTTTTGACCTAAGAGTCAGTTTTTGAATTTGTTGCCTAGTATGTCTTCTTTTTGGTTTAGTTGGAAGAATAACTAGTGCTTTCAATAGCGATGATTGTGACCGCACATAGCTATTTTTGTTTTCATCTTCTTATGTTTATTTTTTTAGGTTTATTGGTTTTTAAATTCTAAAAATATTTGGAGGATGATGTTATTGCAGTATTAATCTGTTTTATTTTGAAATATTGCAATATTTTTATGGGATATGTATTGTTTGCGTCCGTCAACTTGAAGGTCCCATACGCTGTCAAAAGTAAAGTCGTTCATGAATTGGTATTCGTATTGATGAAAGGACGAATTGACTTTTGACAATTACAAAAGTTATGCCTATGCAATCATTTATTTGATGGAAAATAGGATAAAATCTTTTGTGTGACAAGGATAAAGTCTATTATGTCATTATGCATATAGTGATGGAAAGATAGAATAGATCCTTGTACGTTTTCCACGGTATTGATCTTCATTGATCCATTCTTTTTGTATTACCGTGAGGCTCCATTGTGTGTCTTATGTTGAGCACGATACAACTAAGTCGATTATTCTTATTGGCTTTGTTGGTTGTTCCATAAGATGATATATGTTGAGCATTATGAACTAAATTAATCATCTTGGTTGGTTATTTAGTTATTTGCTCCGAAATTCTTCTTTTGTTGAGCAAATCTTTTGACAATTAAATTGATTACTTTCGCGATTAGTTTGGTTGTTTGTTTTTCAATTAGATTAATTATGGGTTCTCTTGTAATTAGTCTAGTTGAGTTTTCATATATTCCACAAGTTCTCATACATACTAATCATGTTATATGGGTTAATGTAGTCGTATATTCCGTAAGGTTTTCCTTATGTTGAGTATGTGAACGATTAAGTTAGTCATCTCCATATGATTACCTTAGTCGTAGCTCCGTAAGTTTACTTATGTTGATCACTTTCAATTAAATTGATCATTTTTGTGGTTGGATTTAGTTGCGTATTCCAATTAGATTAATCATGGGGCTATTTTGCGTTTCCTCCCCTCCCAAGATCGCTAATTAGCGTTTCCTCCCCAAAAAGATTGAAATTAGTGAATCCTCCCATCGTTAGTTTTTCCATCCATTGCTCGATTAGCTGAGTCAGCGAGAGTATACACGTGGCAGAAATCGTACACGTGTCAGATAAAGTTACCAAAAACCCTCACCTACATCCGTAAATTAAGCCATAGGCACCACAGTCAACAGTCACCCAAATCATATGAGCCCTAATTAGGTCGAATGAGAGAATTGTTCTTACCGTTTTCTCTCTGTTCTTACCCCCCCCCCCCCCCCATTTCTCTTTGTTGTTGTAAGAATCCGATGTTGTTGGTCAAGATCGAAGGATGGAATCATCGACCACTATTTGTATGTCATGATGGTCGGTTAATTCTTGATACTTGCTCACCTTTTTACAAGCAAGTTTATGATTTCCTCATTGAAATTTCTAAGCCAGTTTGCAGGCTTGATTCAAAGGACGTATACAAATTGACACCATATTCCAATCGACGCTATGGTAAAAGGAAAAAGATGGGTTTATCCAGCATTTGATGTTTCCGCAGTTAAATTAAGAAGGAATTAAAGGTTCATACGGGATTGAAGATTTCTTAAAATGAAATAAGGGTTTGAGAAGAACGATTTCTGAAATTAAAGGAAATTTTTGTTAAATGGAATCGGTACTTGCATCTCTTCTACATCTGTATCATGGGTTTTCATCGATAGAGGTGGTGGTGCTTAATTGAAGATTTTGCTGGTAGGTTGGTGCTGATAGGTTTTGGGATTTTTAATTTTGGAATTAGGGTTCTTTAAATAAGGTGGTATGATTTTGCAGAAACAAATTTGAATTTCTGTAGAAATTGAATCTAAGGTTGTCCTTGATTTGTATAGATGTTGAGCAGTGATTAAAGAAGATGAAGATGTCGTTAATGGAAGAGATAACGAGTTTCTGTTGTAGATACAGAGAAGTTGGGGTTTGAGATGAATTCGATTTTGGTTGCAATTTGATCGAGAAATTGATGAGATTCATAAGGGGATTGGGTTTCTGCTACAGTAATTGGTGGTGGTTGTTGTGTACGGTATTTTGCCTACCTTAATTTAACTCAATCATATGAATTTGGGATTTCTTATTAATATTTTTGTATCCTCACAGCACCAGGCGGATACAATATTTATGACAAAATTGCACCATTAATTGTGAAAATAACAGCTTGCAGATTAATTTGTTGGGATTTTCTCGATGTATTTACTGGGATGAAATCCAATTTATCTACTGTAGCAGTTCAGCTGACGGTCAAACGCCGGTAAGGAGACTAAAATCACCAAAGAAGATGAGGGTATTTTGGGAAGGTCACGAAACACGTGTACAGTTTCTGCCACGCGTATATTCTCGCTGACTCAGCTAACCGAGCAATGGATGGAAAAACTAATGATGGGAGGATTCACTAATTTCAATCTTTTTGGGGAGGAAATGCTAATTAGAGATCTTGAAAGGAGAGGAAACACAAAATAGCCCTTAATCATGGGTTTACTTGTGATTAGTTTGATTGAGTTTTGGATATAGAAAATCATTCCTATGGTTTTTGGTGTCCAATTAAAAATCCTTCTTTTCTTTCGAAATTAAGGTTGCTCTTGTTGTTTTTTCGGGAATGACGTCAAATGGGGGAGAGTTCTTTTGAACTTGTGCTTAATTGTAATATCTTGCGGGGTATGCGGCTTTGGAATTTTATAGGGGTTATCTTGTATCTTAAAACTCCTTGATGAATGCATTTAGCTTCGGCTTTATGATTGCATCTAAATTAAGTTGGTATGTATTTTTCTTTTAATCTATGAAATGTCTCTTATGGAAATTTCATTATGATCCCGTTCTTTTACCTTTGCCAATTTTATTGACAAAAAGGGGGAGAAATAATGTAGTTCACACTACAAATACATATGGTTTTCGGATCATTGTGTAAGGGGGAGTGGTTTCCATAATCGAAATGGAGTATTGACTAAGGAGGAGCGATACATATCACCGTAGTATTATTGTTAAAGTCGTGATGCAATTGGACTTTGATGTTACATAATAATACTACGTCATTGTATAATAATGGTCGAGAATCTCGATTTTCTCTCATTGTTATAGCTACGGATCTTCAACAAAGGTGACGCTAAACATACAACCTTTGGGATCATTGGAGTACTTGGAAGGACGAAGATTTCAGGGAACGTTGAAGATTAGACTATGTAATAGGAGCCACTAAAGTTTATCTTTTTTGTATTCCATATGTATTAATAGTTTTGTTACTAAAATTGACCAAATGAGAGATTTTTAGAGCATAGATCGGTCGACCTCGCATGCGTTGCTATCTCAAGCATGTTTGTCAATGTTAGTGATCAAAACTATGAGTCTTGATTTCTAGTCTACATAGCTAAGTCTCGGACTAGGATAGAAAAGTGTAGTTGAGCTCAAGGACTTCATGGTGATTCATCATACAACGAAGAATATCTACACAAGGAACCGTGGAACTTCATCAACAAAAAGGTATGTGGAGACTTGAACTTATCTATCACTCAAAAGTCTATCTCTTCTATCTCCTACTTCTTATGAGACAAAAGTCGTATGATATATAGACTGGATCATACACATTTGATATTTGGAGCCGAGTATATCTCGCCTATCTATATCTCGAAATCATGTGTTGGTAAAGCGTTTCGCTTTGATCGGGTTTATCTTCACCTAATGACGAAAGTCATATTGTTTCAATCACTTTGAAAATCGCTTTGACGAGAAATAGTGTAACAACTTTATAACGTCCTCTAAGAATATTTCAATGGTTGGAATGAGAGTTTAGGTCAATATAACCAATGATGGATATAAGCATTGTGTGGTAACACATATGTGCATAAGTCCTATTCCTTAATCCGAAGTTTGCGAACTTTGTTGATTGAGAGAAACCGGAGTAATTGGCTTTGCCAACTCCGCGAACTCAGTTTGCGAACTCAGTCCGCGAACTGACGGAAGTTCTCTTGCCGAGAATTTCTGCTGGTATTTTTCAAAAACTCGTTTACGTGTTTAGTCCGAGAACTCAGTCCGCGAACCTAGTCCGCGAACTTCCGGAAGTCTGCTTGCCGAGATTTTCTGCTGAGTTTGGAAAACTCTGCCGGTTGCCTTAAGTCCGCGAACTTGCTTGCGTACTTGAGTAGGTTATGATCTAAAGATGTGCGCTGAACATGAAACTTAAATTACTAAGGAACGCTTTATGCAAACCGTGGCTATAAAGTTCATGAGCCGATTCAATCGATCGAATCATCTTTGTTTCAATTGTGTTTTGTGTAGTTACATAAGATCTCATAGCAATTGAACAACTCTCTAACTAGTTCATTTGAGTCAATTGAACTAGTTATGGTGAAGAAGAACAAGGTTAATATGAGATGCTCATATGGTTAACCTTTTGGGTTACTATGTTGAACCAACATACACGTACACGTTTGGGAACGGTTTTCACAAACCCAGTTAACGTATATCTCAAGTGCGTGTGACAAGCTAAGTTTTCGATCTAACGGTTGAGAAATATTAGCTTGAATCTAAATCAGGTTTTCATCTAACGGTGAATATGGATTGCTTTGTAACTAAGGAAAAACCCTGATTTGAAGACTCTATATAGGAGACATCTAGCATTGGGAAAAACTAATCCCCACACGTCTGTGTGATACTAGTGCGCTCGCTAGAGTCGATTCTCCTCTAACCTTTGGTTTTCTTCTCTAAAACCAGGTTAACGACTTAAAGAATTCATTGGGATTGTGAAGCCAGTCGGATACTACTTTTATCGTAGTTGTGTGATCTGATCTTGCATCTTCTATCGTACGAATACAATCTATTGATTGGCTTGAGATCGTGAGAGTTATCCGATAGGCAAGATAAAGAAGTCACAAACATCTTCGTCTCATTGTTTGTGATTCCTCAACATCTGCTTGTGTAGTCAAGAAATATTGTTGAGAGGTGATTGATTAATCCAGGTTGTTCTTCGGGAATATAAGACCGGATTATCAATTGGTTCTGTTATTCTGTATGGTAACTGTTTTTTTATTTGCATGTTAATGTTATTTAGTCAATTGCGCACTACAACTATCTCGAATTGTGGCGGCATGCATGTTTCAAGTGCCGGTCTTTATATACAATATGAAGTATATTATTATGTTACGCTGAGTCACTATAATTTGTTGGCACATATTTGAAGCCTAGTCTGAGTGTTCGAGATTTCTTTAGTATTCCGTGTGGTACTATATGTTAAGTTGTCTCTTAACAGGGTGTTATTCCATTAAGAACGAATTTTATAATTTGTAACAGCTACCAATTCAACGTGGACATTTTTTATTAGCATTATTTCCTTTTCAAGAATTATAATAGTTATTAACTCTCATTACATTTTGCAGAGAGTAAGTATCCTACATTTGTAGCGAAGGAAGGAGCATGAGCTTATAAAACTATAGTTTAATGCGGCGATAAAACTAAAACAAGTGGTTTTTAAGGAGTTTGTTTATGAAGTCTTGGATTCGATGATAATGTCTTTAGAGAGAATTGTTCTCCGGGATTTGATTATATATCCAATAATAATATCTTTGGGAATTACAAATAGTTAAGCTGGGGAATATTCTCCTTATTCTAATACAGTAAGAAGATAATATTCTATTACACCCCCTTAGTCTGCGCGGGAGAGGAGAAAACGCTAAGACTAGACCGAAAACGAACAAATAGCTGACGAGGTAGACCCTTGGTGAAGATGTCAGCATACTGGTTTTCAGATTGGACGTGAAGAACATGAATGTCACCAATACTAACGCGTTCATGTACAAAGTGTATACCAATTTCCACATGCTTGGTGCGCTGATGTTGAACAGGGTCTCCAGACATAGTAGCACGTCGTAGAGGAAGATGAAGCTCTAGAAGGAGGTTGCGAAGCCATGTAGTTTCAGCGACAACATTTGCTACCCCCCGGTATTCATCTTCAGCACTGGATCGAGAAACTGTTGCCTGACGTTTGGATGACCAGGAGACGAGGTTGTCACCAAGAAAGACACAGTAACCCGAAGTCGATCGAAGAAAATTAGGACATCCCGCCCAATCAGCATCAGAGTATGTCGTTAATTCAGAAGTAGTGGAGACTGAGATAAACAAATCGTGATGAATTGTGCCCTGAAGATAGCGAATGATCCGCTTAAGGGCCTGCATGTGAGGCTCTCGAGGGTCATGCATGAATAAGCATACATGTTGAACTGCGTAAGATATGTATGGCCTGGTGAATGTGGGATACTGTAAAGCTCCAGATAGGCTTATGTATAGAGTAGGATCCTTAATCGCAGGACCTGAAGTAACATTGAGCTTGGAGTTGGTGTCGACCGGAGTAGTCACTGGGTTACATTTGGTCATGGAGGCACGAGCAATGATGTCTTGAGCATATAAAGACTGAGACAAATATAACCCTAAAGATGATCGAGTGACAGTAATATCCAGAAAATGATGTAGCGGTCCAAGGTCAGACATGGCAAATTCCCATTTCATCAAATCAATGAAGCGGTGTAGGAGAGTATTGTTAGAGGCAGTCAAAACAATATCATCAACATATAGCAGTAAATATGTCGTATCTGAACCGGATTGATAAACAAAGAGATATGGACTACACACACTACCACGAAAACCACAATTAGTAATAAACTTGGCAAACCTCTGAAACCACGCCCGAGGAGCCTGCTTGAGACCATATAGGGATATGCATAGTCGACATACGTAATCAGGGTGATCAGGGTCAACAAATCCCGGAGGCTGATGCATATAAACTGTCTCCGTCAGATCACCATGGAGAAAAGCATTCTTGACATCTAGCTGATGAATTTGCCAATAACGCGAATTAGCAATAGTAAGAACAGTACGAATAGTAGCAGGTTTGACAACCGGACTAAACGTTTCAAAACAATCAACCCTAACCTGCTGAGATTTACCATTAACAACAAGATGGTCCTTGTGTCGCTGCAAAGAACCATCAGCATTAAATTTGTGGAGAAATAGCCACATGGAACGAATGACATGAGCATCACGTGGTCTTGGTACAAGTTCCCACGTATTAGTTTTCAACGTATCATTGTACTCATCTTTCATAGCGGCATTCCAATTTATATCCCTAAGATCATACAAGTGAGAGCAAGGTATTGGGAAGATATGGCGTAAAGTTTGGACATGAAGATTGAGTCGGTGGATTGGTTTGTAAGTGCCACGGGAAGCTCTAGTCACAGGACGAGATGTACTAGGAGGTGGAGTTGTGGAAACAATATTGGGTGGAGGGACAGTATTGGGTGGATTTGCAGTAACGGTAGAAGGAGCAGGTTATGGTGTCAGAGGGACAGTAGGTGTCGGAATGTTGTGTACAGCTGTTGAGACGGTGCAGTGAGGAGCAGACGCAGAAGTGGACCGGAGTGGGGACAGAGAGGGAAGTTGAACAGACGCTGGAGGAGGAGGTGTTTGGACGGACGTAGAAATGGACAGATGGGGAGTGGTGGTTCGGTCTGACAGAGAGGGAAGCTGAACAGATGTTGGAAATGTCGCAGAAGTGGGGACTGACATGGAGGAGAAGTAGAAGTGGACAGACGTGAATTAGTGGAGATGTTTGAGTGTTGCAGAGAAGGGAAGGTGAAAAGACGTGGAGAAGGTGAATGGACGGATGTGGTGGCTGGAGTTTGTTGGGGGGTCTGAGTTGTTGTGTCAGAAGAGGAGCTGGACCGACGATGAGGAGGAGTATACGGTCCAGGTAAGGTGGTAGTTGGTTGAAGTGTGGAAGTTTTAGTAGATGGGTAAGATAGATTATAGGAAGGATGAATGAGATGGGAAGGGGGAGACTTGTCATTAGAAGAAGTATTTGGATGGATATTTGTGAAGGGAAAGACATTTTCATCAAAAGTTATATGATGAGAGATAATTATTTTGTTTGTGGTAAGATCAAGGCAGCGGTACCCACGGTGGTTGGGAGGAAAACCAAGAAAGACACATCTAGTGGAACGAGGGGCAAGCTTGTGAGGAGTTTTGGATGAGAGATTAGGATAGCAAAGGCAACCAAAGGTACAAAGATGTTCGTTCGTTGGTTGTCGTTGATAAAGAATAGACACTGGTGAGTGAAAATTAAGGAATTTGGTGGGTAGAAGATTATGTAGATAGACTGCCATATGAAGAGAGTAGACCCAATATTTGGGGGGGGGGGGGGGGG
>NC_039363.1:168430617-168493640 GCF_003573695.1 Papaver somniferum | reverse complement strand
GGGGGGAACGGAAGCGTGAGACATAAGAGTTCGGGTAAGATCATTGACACGGCGTATCATGCGTTCGGCCTTGCCATTTTGGGATGAAGTTCGGGGGCAAGAGAAACGAAAAACAAGACCATTGTCACGAGCAAAGGTATGGAAGGAAGAGTTGTCAAATTCACGGCCCATGTCACATTGAAAACATTTTATTTTACGTTCAAATTTAGTTTGAACGAAAGAACGAAATGCCAAAAATTTGCTATAGATAGTTGGTAAAATCATCAAGCAATATAAGATAATATCGAAAACCGGTATCGATATGTAATTGACAGGTCCATAAATTGCTATGTATGATATCAAAAGGTGCAAAAGTAATGGAACTAGATTCATAAAATGACAATCGAACATGTTTACTAACTTGACAAGAATGACAAAGTTGAGAAGAATTATTCTTATTACAATGAATAGAATTATTTTTGCGTAAGACATCTAAAATGGCCTTGCCAGGGTGGCCAAGGCGGCTATGCCAAATGTCTGGCGAAAAGACAGCAAAGGAAATGGGAGAAGACTGGGACGATTTTGTAGGTGGCACGACAGAGTTGGTGATAGGGTAGAGCTCCCCAGAACTATCACATCGAAGGATAATCTTCCTCGAACTCAGATCCTTCATAGAAAAGCCAGAAGGATCAAACTCAACAGAAACACGATTATCAGTAGTGAACTTACGAACGGAAATTAAGTTTTTAATGATATCGGGAACAACAAGAGTATTTTTGAGTTGAAGGGTGCGAGAAGGAATGGTTATAAGCTTGGTATCACTAGCCGTAACTGGAATGCTATTACCATTGCCAACTAAGATGGATCTTACATTTCTAGAATTGAAAACGTTATGTAAAGTACCTGAATCAGCAGTAAGATGCGAAGTGGCACCGGTGTCCATGTAGAAGGCATCATCAGGTTGTTGGAGATGCATGGATCTATACGCCTCAGCAATGTCCGCTGGTTGCAATGATTCAGTTGTAGGAGCAATGTATGCTTGTCCACAACCACTTCGAGGGGAACGACCACGTTGGTTTTTGCGGAAGTTGGTGTTGGGTGGCCTGCGTTGACGTTCAAATGGCTTCCAGGCCTGAGTGGGATAGGGGCAGGGTGGTACGGCCCAAGAAGGTGGCCAGTACGGTGAGTAGAATGGCATGGATGGACGTGGGCCTGTTGGAGTCGGCAGAAGAGGTGGGCTGGATGTAGTAGACGCGCCTGGGCTTGCTCCATGACGCCTGTCACCAGATTGGGCCTTGGGACCACGTTTGGTGGAGCTGCTGTGCGAACGGGAGCTGGTTCTGTTCGTTGATGAAGAAACGACAGCGAGGGCAGTTGGAGCTGCTGTGATGGAGTGTTGTGCTCGTCGTATCTCTTCGGTGCGAAGCTGTGATCTTGCAGCATCAAATGAGGGCATGGACTGCTGTATAAATGATGCTACGGTGTTGTACTCCTCCGAAAGACCGTTAACCAATTGAATAACAAGTCGTTTGTCGTTCATTGGAAAATCAAGATCACTCAAACGATCTGACATTGATTTTAGCTTGTCACAATAATCATCAACACTAGCACAATCAGAAAATTTAAGATTGACAAACTTACTTTCGAGATGTGCAGCACGGCTGCCTTTGTTGTCTTGAAAAGAGTCTTAAGATGATCCCAAATCTCCTTTGCAGTTTTGCCTTTCTTGAGAACGGTAAGCATCAAATCTTTGGTCATGGTGGCGAATATCCATTGACAACAGAGAGCATTTAGCTGTTTTTCGGTGTCGTCATCAATATCCGCAGGTTTTGTTGAACCATTGATGAGAAAAAGTAATATGTGTGCTTGGAGATGAAGTTCGAAAAGAAAAACCCATGAGGAATATTCATCTTGTTTGATATCTAAGAGAACAAGAATTAGGATTTTGATGTTGTTGACGGCAAAAGCTGGGTGAATGGATTTTTTCTCACCTGCCATTGTTTTAAAATTTTAGAGAAAAAAGGATCAAAAAGGGGCCGATACCATCTTGGATTCGATGATAGTGTCCTTGGAGAGAATTGTTCTCCGGGATTTGATTATATATCCAATAATAATATCTTTGGGAATTACAAATAGTTAAGTCGGAGATTATTCTTCTAAATACAATAAGAAGATAATATTCTATTATAAAGGACAACAACCTGTTGGAACTTATAGTTGGGCAACTTGTGCTGAGTATTCAATGTATTTCTTCGCCAAGTAAGTTAACAAAATGCTCAATAATTTCATTGCCAATGATACAATCGTTTCAAGTTTTTCAATACTTCGAATGCGTAAATATATTCTAATTTCCACACTTAAATGCTATTACAATCTACTAACCGAGAAAGATATAAAATCACTCGATATGAACCCAAGTTCCCTCACTAGGAATACCTTGATGAATAACATACAATATGTAGTACCCGGATGGGGCGAGAGTGCTAGACTTGGGCGTTCTTACTTGAGTAATGTATGTTGAGTTTGAGACCTTAAGGGAGTTTCCACCTCCCAAATGCAGAAACCTTTGGTTCATCGAAAAAGAATGCGTCGTGAAAGAAGGGGATATCATTGTAACAGTTACTCCCCGTGGGCTAAGTCTGCCTGAAACTGTATACCGAACCCTCAAAATTTCTCCATACTTGAGATTTGTTTGTGCTGTAGGAGATAGAATGGTAGGTCGGATACTGGCGAACTCTGAACCCAAATATGCTGGCGAGAACGCTTCTAAAGTCAAGTCGGTGGGGAAATCAACTCCATAGAATTTGTAACCATCATGGGTGTTACTGCCACCTATTAGGACCCTACCATCTCTCAGTAAAACTGCAGTGGAGTGGTACATTCTTGGTTTACTTGATGGAGCTTGTATTTCGAACCTTGATCCGACTGCATTGTCTGGTCGATAAATAACCGGACTTAGAACCGGGTTTCGAGCGAATCCCCACCCAGCTGTTCCACTTGAAGCGCCATTAAGGATTAAAACACTGCCATCAGGAAGTAAAACCATATCACCCATGACCCTAGGTGTTGGCATGCTTTCCACGAACCATTGAGGTGAAGAATCTGTAATTTTCATTCTCCCACATGTCCTCAAAGCAGTGAGGTAGGAGATTCGTTTCTTGGCTTGAGCATACGAACCTTTCGGTGCACCGCCGCAAATCAAAACCTCAGCTTCAGTGCCAGCAGCGCTCAAGGGAAGTAGTACTGATGAACCTGAGCTTGGATAATTTCTTGGGTCGGCACCAGGTATTTGTGGGTACGTTCGTACGATGGTGTTTTTGTTGTAGTCGAATAAGATAGCTCGGTTATTCGCAAAGATGAACAAGTTTCCGTCTACATTTAGATGAACGAAAGGATATAGATTATTCTCTTCACCTTTATCATTTGTTTCAACTAGAAATGGGAAATTGATAAGTGTTTTTGTTGTCGGGTAAAATTCGTAACTAAACGCCCGTCGACCACCAATAACAATAACCCTTCCATCAGGCAATATATGATTTGTAGCATACCATCTTGGCGCATTCAAACCATCGAATTCTTGCCAATCACAGGTAGCACAGGGACGGAAAACTCTATACTTCTTTTTACCAGCATCGTGGCCTCCTGTTTGCAGTAAACTCCCGTTCGCCAAAACAGATCCCGAAGAGCACCACGTATCGGTTTGAACCATTAATGGCCGAAACGAGTTAGCATCAACATTGTACTCAATGGAGTGAGCTGTGCAATCCACCTTAAGAACCTCATCCTTACGATGACGACACACACCATTAGGCAACGATAGATTAGAACGACCGAAATTGGTCCTATCGAAGATAATCACACGATCATTGTGAAGCAGTTGCATGTGCATTGCTGAAACCCCAATGTTGCTTTGCAAAAGTTTCCATTCACCTAAAGCAGCTGCACGAATAAGACTTATAGGGTATTAGTATTAGCCTTTCAAGGACTTATGACTCTCAACTGTGAAGGGGCTTTTTCATTTATAAAGAGTAGGGTATTTGTGCTCTAAAAACTTCCCAGTTTGTGCAATACCCGGCCAGTACACTACATGATGGTATTTCAAATCTTTTACTAACACCAAAATCTCTTTATCCTTTTAGATTATTCTGGTACTTATGATGGCCGTTATTAATTAGGTAGTTTAGACATGGTCCTATCAAGTAAAATTGAAAATCACATACTCAAAGCTTAACGGGTCTTACTCTTAATTTTATTACTTACCGTTGGAGTGTTGGATTTCTACATGTTGGCTGTTTTGGAGATGAATTCCATTTTTGTTTCGGCTACTCCCAGGGGAAACCATCGTAACATTGTTGACATTTATAAAGCTTGAATTATCGAATTTCAAGTGGAACAATGGACTATTAACAATGATGCTTATGTGTCGAACCGTAACACCGGAGCTCTCATAGAATCTCAACGCCTGCACCCAAAATTGCAAGTCTTAGTAAGTAAGGGAAGACATGTAATTAGATAATTCGTCATAATTAAGAAAGGGATCCCTTCTTACAGTTGGTTTCATATCCTGCATGTGTTTCGATGTCTTCTGCTGCTGCAAAGAGAAAAAACAGAATTGCTTAGCACTGAAAGTAAATAAAATGTTTTCTTTATTATAGAGAATCTCTCACATACTACATACTTCATTAGGTTTCCACCAAGCAAAATCTTGGCCATCAACAACTCCACCCCCTTGAATTGTGAAATTTTTAACCCATTTGATGTTTATCCATTGATATGAATCTGACTTTGACCATGAACCTATATTTGGTGAAGCTAACATGACCCCATCAATCTGTTATTCCATATCAAAAATCAAATCAAAATTGTATCTCATTTGGCTAATGAATCATGGAAATCAAACTAAACAAACACAAATCCTACTAACATGCGTATACCTGGAG
Organism: Papaver somniferum; assembly: GCF_003573695.1. Classification (NCBI taxonomy): domain Eukaryota; kingdom Viridiplantae; phylum Streptophyta; class Magnoliopsida; order Ranunculales; family Papaveraceae; genus Papaver; species Papaver somniferum. The sequence goes on along the minus strand of NC_039363.1, from coordinate 168,488,721 downwards.
AACAAGGTGAGGTCTGCATGGACCTTGAAGTGAAATTGGTCTTATGAGAAACCTGAATTCTGACGGAATTTCCACTATTCCTCCTTCTACTTTACATGCAGCTTTCCATGCAGCTTGTAATGCCTGCAAGTGCAAGATGCAAATTATGAACTGAAAACAAAAGAAAATGAAATTTGTTCCCAAAAATGACATTTTACAAAATTCGGGGCTCTTTTAAATGCAAGGAAACCAAAACAATTGAGAGCATGTAGTTTTTACTTCTTCTTTTTTCTTTTGGATTTCAAAGGACGACCAAAAACAAGTATGTGTTACCTTGAAATCATCTGCAACCCCATCACCTTTAGCACCAAAAGACAAAACATCGAAAATGTTTGATTTGTTCATATAAGGGTTTCGTGGTGTAGGATCAAATGCAGGTGTTGAAGAAGGCATAGGTGAAGGAGATGGTACATGGAAATTTCCTCTCTTCTCATGATGACTACGCTGGTTCCCATGATGATTTTTGGTATTTCTATGGTGATGATTCTTTCTTGCTTCAACGCAAGTAGTTGTAGAAAATGAAATGGTGAAGATTACAACCAAGAAAACAGTAAGAAGATAGACTGATCGAGATGGATATTTAGTTTTCTTCATCATTTCTAAGAAACACAGAATGTGAGAGAGATTCAGGTATACTACTCTCTGTTGGTGCTCTGCTCTGAAACAGAGGAGAAGCTGTTTTCTTTTTTTTTTCTGTAAGTGTGGAGAGGAGAAGCTGTAGTTTAAATAAGCTGAAGTTTTCGGGAATACCCTTGGCTTGATTCTTAATTACAAGTGAAACCATTCAGTAGGAAAAAGGCAAGTTTGTCTTTATGCCTTTGTCGTCCTAGCCTAGCTAAAACGCTGATGACCATGTATCCATCCATATTATTATATTACTTATTACTTTACTGAGTATTATTACTTATTACTTTACTGAGCACCAAAAATGGGTTATAGAATTTGAAAGGAAACTAATCCTTCCTTCCACTTGATTTATATCATGTTAAGTGACTAAATAAGGATGAGATTGTTTTTAATATCATCCCCTTTGAAGAAACCAGTCGGTAGTAAATGAAATGACAAATTGACAATTGTTCCTCTCTTTTCTTCTTTCTAAATGAGAAAAATAAATATCTTCTCGAATTGATTTGTGAATGTAATAGTTGTATCCCACTTCCTCCGTCCCAAATTAATTGAATTATTTATAGCTTGCGTAATTATTAAGACAATGAGAAAGAAAAAAAAAAGAAGAGTATGTTTAAGTAGTTGTTATAATCGTATCTTTTATGATAATAATTTGTAAAATTTGGAATCGATTAATTTCTCAAACAATACCATGATTTTTCGTAAACTTTGTATAATTATTGAAAAGCATTTTGAAACACCTACATAACAAATATAAACATAGCTATTAAATTATATTATTGAGATAACTCATTTATTTATGGGATAAAATTATAATCAAATAGCTCAATTATTTTTTTGACTGTGGGGGTATGATTTAAAGATCATAAGCCTAAAACATTGGATTAAAAAAGTCTTTGAGTGAATAAAAAGAGGATCAGAACAAAACAATTATACAAATATAGCAATGTAGTTGAAGCCTATATTTGGCGCGAATTAAAATCCCACTAGCAAAAACTAAAAAACAAACTTTACAAGTTCTTATTGCTGTGGGTACCGCATATTGAAATGTATGTGCACCCTACCGGACTGAAAATCAGTTCAAGGTTCTTTCTTTGACAACAAAGGTCTTCACACCCACCAGATTTTGCAGCAATGAAATTTCTTCTCAGTATAGGAAAAAAAAAAGAAGTGTAATTTTGCTGTGCCTATCTTAATACTTGCAGGACTAATCAATTAATATTAGTCATTTGCAGTTCAAATAAGCTGAAGTTTTCGGGAATACCCTTGACTTGATTCTTATTTACAAGTGAAACCATTCAGTTCAGTTGGAAAAGGGCAAGTTTATCTTTATGCCTTTGTCGTCCTAGCTGCTGATGACTATGTATCCATCCATATAATTATTACTTGTACCTATATAGTAACCTGCATGTGTGTTATGTAGAGTCTAGACTGAGCACCAAAAATGGGTTATAGAATTGAAAGGAAACTAATCCACTTGATTTATGTTATGTTAAATGACTAAATAAGGATGAGATTGTTTTTAATATCATCATCCCCTTTCAAGAAACTAGAGTATTTTTAGAGCCAGAGAAGGTTAAGCTCATAACACACTCCAACTACCAGCAGGGTAAATTATGAATCAACAGATGTTATAAGTTGGCCTTGATTTTATGTAAACAAAACAGTTATAATGGTTGTCCTATTTCAAACACTGTAATTTTGTTGTGCCCATCTTATTTGAATACTTGCAGGAGTAATCAATTAACATTAGCAGTTCAATTAGTTGAGGCTTAATGTAAGATATAGGCACACACACATTGAAGAGTGAGGCAGATTGAGAATCGACAATCATATTCATGGCTTATATATATATGCCTGGAACCATAAATCTGAAAGCATAAAAGAAAAAAAGTAAAAAGAATCGTCGAAATTTTCAACACGCAATAAATACATCTTATTAGTATCAAAGTTGATGGAAATGATATTCTTTTGATTTATGACACCGCATCACCGTCGGTATGCAAAGTGACAATTAGAAGAGACAATATATATACTACTTGAATTAGGATTCCAACTACTAAAGAGAAGAAAATCATGTTGCAGTTTCGAGCATTGGAGATGGTTTCACTCATCTTTCAATCAACTCATTTTAGGATACATTTAAGACTTTCGGGTCTCATTTTGCTTTTTCCTTGTTTTATTTTATGACGCGGATAGGACGCTTACATATATAGATATACAGACTGACAGAGAGGTATATGATGATCACTATAACTAGCTAATTACTTGTTCTACATTATTATGGTGTGATTCAGTAAACAACCATCAACTTAATTTCCTCGAAAATTCTTTCTTTCATCTATAAATACAAAGCCATCTGTTTGTTATGTGATTTCTGAGTGCAATTAATTGATCAAGATGAGCAATGCTGTTAAGTCTTAAAGCATTACTTCTTCAAGATCTCTCATCTTTGGGTTGTAATCAATGTGTATTATCTTAATTAAGTGAAGCAAAAGTATGTATGATAATGGGAATTAGAGCATTTCAATGTTCAAATTTACTGGTCAACTCGATTGATAGAGAGATCTGAGGATCGGGCGAAATAGCTGAGTCAACTAAGTCTTCTAGTTTCATCAAATTTCTTATGATTTCTATTAGTTCTTAATGCAAGATTGCAATTTTCTACTCTAATCAGTTTGATGTCATCATACTTTTAAGATTTCTCAACTTATTAATCAGTTTTACTGTCTTGTTTTTCAAAAAATTTAATTTTGTTTTCAGATATTATGATTAACTAATCTCTCTTCTTCCAGATGTGTTTGCAGTTGATTTTATCCCAAATGGTGTTTACCTTGTTTTCAGTTGTGATGCAGGCGTTTGCCAAAGTTGTTGTTAAGCTTTTTGAAGCTATGGTGTGTTTACAGATTGTCAAGCTTGTTTTTCTAGAGATGTTCCATTACCGAGTTGATACAGTGATTCAATGGTTACAGGAAAATCGCGTCTTGTGAAATTCAAATTTCAAAAAGTTCGTTACAAACCGAGTCCTTTATTTACTCTCGTAATTATCGCTCTTCTACACAACTGTATAGTTTCCTTTGCTGGACAAACTTTCCCTCTGCAAATTATACTCAGTCAATTATATATCTTCAGAACCAAAATTCTCGAATGAATATCTTACCTAATTCAAGTCAATCCCCGATTTTTCTAGATTTGAAGCATTATAAAGCAAGTTTTCAAGCTACCACTTTTTATATACTCAATAGTTTTCTATATCATCATAGATTGAGTTGAGTCAAACCAATGGAAGAAGAAAATGAAAAATCAGTTTCAGATTTAGCTGCAAAATTTATGCAAGCTGCTTTTGAGCTTGGTGATGTTGATGAAGTAGTGTATCATCAATCTGAAAAAATAGATGATAAGGAAGAAGAAATTGAAGAAATATGTGACGCCCCAATTACTAAAACCTGCTTAGATAATAGGATTACAACCTAATTGAGGAATCAATTTCCAGATTAACGATTTTAAGAATTATAAAAACATAAAAGTGAACTAAAACCAAACTTATACCCAAAAATCTGATATTTATAAATGAGAACTGTCAAATGATATTAATATTTTAGTATGTTGTTTTATAATAAATAAGAATACACATATTCGAGGTACATAAATGTAACACAGTTCGGTAACGCTTTAAACTACGAAAACAAGTATCTTCATGTGCATCACTCCTCCTGGTAACTGAAACTGAAGTGGGGACGAGTGAGCACATCATCCCAAAAGGGTGCTCAGTGAAAACATGTAACTCTCAGGTAATCACTAACATACTTCACAGTTCTAAAAGAATACAAATTGAAAGAAAATAAGAATAAACTAATCATACAATAATTTATGCATTATGAAGCATGTGTCACTCTAACCTCTCCAAACTCATTGGAGAAGACGATGTGAAAGCAACCCTAATCAATAATAATAACATCATCCACACAGAGTGCTTATACAAACCATGATTCAGGATATTACTATCACGATCAGAAAGTAAGTCGACCAAGTATAATATGCACACGAGTGATTTTCCCAAAATAAAATAGTATATATAATAACGAAACGGCGAAGAAGCCGCCCTACTAGGTAATATTATAACGGGGAAGAAGCCGCCCTACTATATATTATTTATATACTATCGAAACGGGGAAGAAGCCTCCTTACTAATATATTGAAACGGGGAAGAAGCCGCCCTACTAAGTAATATTAAAACGGGGAAGAAGCCGCCATACTTAACTTAGAAAAGAGCCGTGGGGAATCACATACACTCCTTGCGGGGAACTCATACAATGCATATTACACGCACATCAAGACACATACAGGCATTTACATAGATAGTAAATCACACAAACATGCCAAAAGTAATAAAGACTCATCATGCTCGCAATAGAAAGAATGCTCAATGATTACAAGAAGTTTACAAAGTTCCCACCTGATTTAATGACAAGCCTCGCTTACCTCGAGATCCTCAATCCACTGGTTCATCCTTTGGATCGATCGTTTAATTAATATAGACCAACTGTTAATCACAGAAACACTCTAAGAATTTAGCCAATAGGCTCATACAATGCTCATAACATAACCTCATACAATTCTCTAGTTATAAACTAAGTGAACTATCTAATGAATCTAATCCCATTTATGGTTCTACACCTTTTCATTACCTATCTTTAGCACACCTAAAGGTTTACTAATTCAATTAGATTAATTTTATATTCCATCAGATATGTCTTAAGAATATCTACAACTTTGTAAAATGAACCAAAGGTCAATTCGGACCATAAGGGTCCAATTCATGTTCAATGGGGATACTGGCTCTAAGTCCAAGCCCAACAAACCGGCCCGTTAAACTAAGGTCCAGTTCGTAAGAGTCAACTAACGGTTACTAACAGTCAAAGGAGTCAAACTAACAGTCAACATCTAGTCCAAGTCAAGTCCAGGGTCAACTAGTCAAGGTTAAGTCAAGATGACTGGTCAACTATCCAAATCGGTCAACTGAGTCAACTCAGGTCAAGATAGGGAACTTGGTGAGTCTACATGATTCAGCTCAGTCAAAAGGACTAAGTCAGCTAAACAATACCAGTTAGACATATGACTGATTCTGGCTTGAGTCACTGCAGAGGCAAAAGACTCTGTTGTGCCTTCAAGGTGCAACACACCACAGATTTATATCTAAGATGTATCTTTAACTTAAAAAGCAACCCAACAACTTAACTAAATTACAACCTCCATTCCTCGCACTTGCTTCTCAATGAACTCTATTAACACCATCCAACCCACAACAATATCAATTTCACCATCAACTCTTACATCCCATACATAAAACTCTCGTATGTAACTCAATATCAACCCACCTATAACAATTGTTGTTCACCATTAACCCTATCCACATTGACACCTGCAATACCAGTTCCCAACCAACCTCCTCTTTATATTCATACTTCCTAATTTCCTTTGCAAGACTAAGAAATTACGACTCCAAACACATATACTTCCCCACTAACCCTGGAACCATGGTTCAGCTCAATGTGAAACCCCTTCATATAAACACAACACTTCTCTTCTCACTGAAATTTCACTTGTACATTCAACTCCAACCTGAATCTCCACCTCTGCCAGTACTACTTCGTATAACAATTACAACATCAGCACTCTACAACACACATTACATATTCACTCCACTCTCAACAGCAACACCAACTTCCAGACATGCACCACTTAGACTGAAATCCATAATAGTCCTTCTTTGTATAACATATGTAGCCTAACTACAGCTCTCACTGCATCACCACCAACCTTTCTCAGTTCATCTTGTTCTTTATTAAATCCATAACTTACCTAAAACTTCAGCTCAGATCAAATTCACTACAATACTAGCAATCCATCTTCACATTTCATCAGCATCACCACACTCTCATGGATTTTCACTCAAATTCGCCACAGACACAGCCAATCTATTACATATCATTACCCCCTTCCACTTCAGCTAATAGTACCACCACTAATACAATTCCTTAAACGTCATCAACAATTACAGAACCACCATCCTACACATCTCATCCCCTGTAGCCTCAACATCATCACCTAAGTCTTGAAACACTTCAATTACCACCAGTTCTTCTCAGTAGACTGCAATCCATCATAGTTCTATGTAGTCAACATCAATACTACTTCTAAAACTCATTTATGCTTCATTCCCAACATTTTCTAACCCCTGTAGATCAATATAAACCTAAACCAATGACCCAATTCAGTCACTAACTCTATCTTGTGATAACATCAATTGTTCTTCGAATCACCACTCTTCAATTCATCTTCTTTATTTGTAGATTCCCAACTCAGAAACCCTAATCTTCATCTTCAATTCATCTAAACCCTAACCTGAATCTCAAAACTCCTAAAGAAACCAAAATTAAACCTTATACAACATGTTCTACCTTAATTAATAATAAACCCATGAACTATTTCACCAACACAAACTCAATTTCATAAGTAAACAATAATAGATTGAGAATCCTAATAAAATTCGTTGTTTACCTTTTCTGCTGGGTTTTGATTTCACCCGATCAACCTATACTACCACCATCAACTAATCCTCGATATTTCACTGCTCTCCTTGATCCCAAAACACCTCTTTTACCTCTCAATTCACTCACAGGACGAGAACACAGAGAATAAGAAGGGAAGATAAGAGAGAAGAAGATAAGAGAAAGTGAATTCTCTTCGATCTGGTTTTGTGATAAAGCCAAAAGGGAATGATAAGACACACGTCCAGAATGATAAGGGAAGCCCAGGTCGGTTTACTTATAAAGAAACTTATTTTTTCGCTTCCCAATTCACTGATGGTATCTTCTTCGTCCGGTATCCGAATGACGCGTTCGAGTAGTTTAATTGACATAACTATTCGAGACCTATCGAGTGATACTAGTTTCGTATCTAGATTGTTAGATTAAATCTTACAAATTAACATTCGTATTTAATTAGTCGAGTCATTAGCGGATAAATCGTCTCTTGACTAGTCTAATAGAGTTGTCGAACTTGAGGGTCCTTACATTCTCTCCACCTTATACATTTTCGTCCTCAAAAATTGAACCGCCCTTCAGGTCTTCAAAAAAACTCTCCACCTTATAGAGAAAAACTATCTCTCATCCAAGCGCAAGTATCGTTCATACTCACCAACGCGCGAAAATACAACTCATTTTTAAATGAATTCTAAGCAACAACAAATGAAGCACAAATCTAGATTACCTTCTACAACTAGAATCTAAAATTTTTAGCTTTAGTTTCATTAGATAAATTTCTATTTCATTAGATTACTGGTTCTAGTACTCTATCATGAAGCTTTATATGAATCTGTAATCTGTCAATCAAAATTATGAGTCTCAGCTACACTGATTTAAACAGTAACAAACAAATTAGCCTAAGTTCTTCACACTAATTTTCTATCTCAAGAATTGATGACTCAACGTATAAGTTAAGGCACTTAATAAGTTCCTGTATGACTTTCGGGATCTATCAAATATACTAATATCACTATTCTTCTAGTATCGGATTTTCTACGTCTTCTTAATTTCAAACTAATTAGTTTCCAGTTTTCTATCATCTTCTAATCTATAACTCAACTGGTTTAACCAATAATTTTTTAACTCATCATACATATACACAACAAAGAAAACGAATGAATGAATCAAATAAATCTTTTAGTTCTTGATAACTTTTAGTGATTAAGATTTATCTCACGACCCAATTCAATTCTAAATTAATCTCGTCCACTAACTGGCACTGCCTATTTCGTTATTGCCCATGTAAGACCTAATAGTGAGCTCTGATACCAACTTGTGACGCCCGAATTACTAAAACCTGCTTAGCTAATAGGATTACAACCTAATTGAGGAATCAATTTCCAGATTAATGATTTTAAGAATCATAAAAACATAAAGTGAACTAAAACCAAACTTATACCCAACACTCTGATATTTATAAACGAGAACTGTCAAATGATATTAATATTTTAGTATGTTTTTTTATAATAAATAAGAATACACATATTCGAGGTACATAAATGTAACACAGTTCGGTAACGCTTTAAACTACGAAAACATGTATCTTCATGTGCATCATTCCTTCTGGTAACTGAAACTGAAGTGGGAACGAGTGAGCACATCATCCCAAAAGGGTGCTCAATGAAAAAATGTAACTCTCAGGTAATCACTAACATACTTCACATTTATAAAAGAATATAAATTGAAAGAAAATAAGAATAAACTAATCATACAACAATTTATGCATTACGAAGCAAGTGTCACTCTAACCTCGCCAAACTCATTGGAGAAGACGACGTGAAAGCAACCCTAATCAATAATAATAACATCGTCCACACAGAGTGCTCATACAAACCATGATTCAGGATATTACTATCAAGATCAGAAAGTTAGTCGAACAAGTATAATATGCACACGAGTGATTTCCCCAAAATAAAATAGTATACATAATAACGAAACGGGGAAGAAGCTGCCCTACTAGGTAATATTATAACGGGGAAGAAGCCTCCCTACTATATATTATTTATATACTATCGAAACGGGGAAGAAGCCGCCCTAATAATATATTGAAACGGGGAAGAAACCGCCCTACTAAGTAATATTAAAACGGGGAAGAAACCGCCATACTTAACTTAGAAAAGAGCCATGGGAAATCACAGACACTCCTTGCGGGGAAATCATACAACGCATATTACACGCACATCAAGACACATAAAGGCATTTACATAGATAGTAAATCACACAAACATGCCAAAAGTAATAAAGACTCATCATGCTCGCAATAGAAAGAATGCTCAATGATTACAAGAAGGTTACAGAGTTCCCACCTGATTTGATGACAAGCCTCGCCTACCTCGAGATCCTCAATCTACTGGTTCATCCTTTGGATCGATCGTTGTTAATTAATATAGACTAACTGTTAATCACATAAACACTCTAAGTATTTAGCTAATAGGCTCACACAATGCTCATAACATAACCTCATACAATTCTCTAGTTATAAGCTTAGTGAACTATCTAATGAATCTAAGCCCATTTATGGTTCTACAAATTTTCATTACCTATCTTTAGCACATCTAAAGTTTTACTAATTCAATTAGATTGGTTTTATATTCCATCAGATATGTCTTAAGAATATCAACAACTTTGTAAAATGAACCAAAGGTCAATTCGGACCATAAGGGTCTAATTCATGTTCAATGGGGACACTGGCTCTAAGTCCAAGCCCAACAAACCGACCCGTTAAACTAAGTTCCAGTCCATAAGAGTCAACTAACAGTCACTAACAGTCAAACTAACAGTCAACGTCTAGTCCAAGTCAAGTCCATGGTCAACTAGTCAAGGTTAAGTCAAGATGACTGGTCAACTATCCAAATCAGTCAACTGAGTCAACTCAGGTCAAGATAGGGAACTTGGTGAGTCTACATGATTCAGCTCAGTCAAAAGGACTAAGTTAGCTAAACAAAACCAGTTAGACATATGACTGATTCTGGCTTGAGTCACTGCAGAGGCAAAAGACTTTGTTGTGCCTTCAAGGTGCAACACACCGCAAATTTATATCTAAGATGTATCTTTAACTTTAAAAGCAACCCAACAACTTAACTAAATCACAACCTCCATTCCTCGCACTTTCTTCTCAATAAACTCCATTAACACCATCCAATCCACAACAATATCAATTTCACCGTCAACTCTTACATCCCATACATAACACTCTCGTCTGTAATTCAATATCAACCCACCTATAACAATTGTTGTTCACCATTAACTCAACTCATGACACCTGCAATACCAGTTCCCAACCAACCTCCTCTTTATATTCATACTTCCTAATTTCCTTTGCAAGATTAAGCAATTACGGCTCAAAACACATATACTTCCCCACTAACCCTGAAACTATGGTTCAGCTCCATGTGAAAACCCTTCATATAAACACAACACTTCTCTTCTCACTGAAGTTCACTTGTACATTCAACTTCAACCTGAATCTCCACCTCTGCCAATACTACTTCGTATAACAATTACAACATCAGCACTCTACAACACACATTACATATTCACTCCACTCTCAACAGCAACACCAACATCCATACATGCACCACTTAGATTGAAATCCATATTAGTCCTTCTTTGTATAACATCAGTAGCCTAACTGCATCTCTCATTGCATCACCACCAACCTTTCTCAGTTCATCTTGTTCTTTATTAAATCCATCACTTACCTAAAACTTCAGCTCAGATCAAATTCATTACAATACTAGCAATCCTTCTTCACATTTCATCAGCATCACCACACTCTCATGGATTTCCACTCAAATTCGCCACAGACACAACTAGTCTATTACATATCATTACCCCCTTTCACTTCAGCTAATAGTACCACCACTAATACAATCCCTTAAACATCATTAACAATTACAGAACCACCATCCTACACATCTCATCCCCTGTAGCCTCAACATCATCACCTAAGTCTTGAAACACTTCAATTACCACCAGTTCTTCTCACTAGACTGCAATCCAACACAGTTCTATGTAGTCAACATCAATGCTACTTCTAAAACTCATTTATGCTTCATTCCCAACATTTGCTAACCCCTGTAGATCAATATAAACCTAAATCAATGACCCAATTCAGTCACTAACTCTAGCTTGCAATAACATCAATTGTTCTTCGAATCACCACTCTTAAATTCATTTTCTTTATCTGTAGATTCCTAACTCAGAAACCCTAATCCTCATCTTCAATTCATCTAAACCCTAACCTGAATCTCAAAACTCCTAAAGAAACCAAAATTAAACCTTATACAACCTGTTCTACCTTAATTAATAATAAACCCATGAACTATTTCACCAACACAAACTCAATTTCATAAATAAACAATAACAGATTAAGAATCCTAATAAAATTCGTTGTTTACCTTTTCTGCTGGGTTTTGATTTCACCCGATCAACCTATACTACCACCATCAACTAATCCTCGATCTTTCACTGCTCTCCTTGATCCCAAAACACCCCTTTTTACCTCTCAATTCACTCACAGGACGAGAACACAGAGAAGAAGAAGGAAAGAGAAGAAAGAAGAAGATAAGAGAAAGTGAATTCTCTCCGATCTGGTTTATTGATAAAGCCAAAGGAAAATGATAAGACACACGTCCAGAATGATAAGGGCAGCCCAGGTCGGTTTACTTATAAAAAAGCCTATTTTTTCGCTTCCCAATTCACTGATGGTATCTTCTTCGTCCGGTATCCGAGTGACGCGTTCGAGTAGTCTAATTCACATAACTATTCGAGACCTATCGAATGATACAAGTTTCGTATCTATATTGTTAGATTAAATCCTATAAATTAACATTCGTATTTAATTAGTCGAGTCATTAGCGGATAAATCTTCTCTTGACTAGTCTAATAGCGTTGTCGAACTTGAGGGTCCTTACAAAATCAGTCTGGTTGGCAAAATAATCATGGAGGGGAAACTGGGTTTTAAGATGGTGGAAAACTGCATTGCTTTAATATGGGATTTTATACCTGAAGGTGATCTTAAGGTTTTTGAGCTGGATAATAATGTAATGGAATTTCGTTTTAAAGACCAAGAACTAGAAAGAAAGTTTTTAATACTAGACCTTGGAGTATCAATGGTCAGATTGTGATTCTCTATTTTTATAATTCTGAAATCATTTATCAGGATTTAGATTGGGGAATACAATGCTTCTGGATTCAGTTAAAAATAATTCTTCCTAAACACGTGAATGTTAAGGCAGTAACTAAAATTGTAAAGACCGTGGGTGAGGTCATTGTTGTTGATCCTGAGGATGCAATTCCGTAGGAGATTATGTCAAAGTTTGTGTTCAAGTTGTTGTTAGTTTTCCTATGAGAAGGGTGTAATGGCAATCACTAATGATGGACCTACCAGGTGGATAAAGTTTTTTTTTTATGAGAAGCAGCCTCATAAGATTTGTCCTCATTGTTTCATCCTTAATCACAATAAGGGAGTTTGTAAGGCTGCTGCAGATTATCTTGTTAAGGCTCATGCAAATCCCCATTTTTTTTGGTGAAGTAAGGAAAGAAGATAGGGCTAAGATTGTTACCAAAGGGGGAGACCAAGTCCCAAAATTCAATCAAAATAATACTACTAAAGCAAGTATCTTTGTTCCTCCAAAGGATGGATATGTAATTAAAGCAAGCATTGTTGATGTTAATGAATCTGGTGAGAGGCTAGGAAAAAGGCAAAGGAACAATGCTCCAGAAAGTTTTGTTTTTGAACATATTGCTTCAAGTTCTGACAATCATGTGAACACACAGACAACTCAAACGGTCACAGCAAGGGATAATCAAAACTGCAACACAAAGGAAGTCAAGGTAATTCTTGAAAACTTTAAACTTTTGATTTGTTTTGATTTCAAAATGAAAATTATTTCTTGGAATGTGCAAGGTATAGCTAACCAGTTTACTAAACAACAGTTTCAAAATTTGGTTCATACTCAAAAACCTGATTTTATCCTCCTTTGTGAAACTAAAATAGATGAAGTTAGAATGATATATGTTGCTCAGTCTATTCACTATCATAATTATGTGTGTATTGAGAGGATAGTAAGAGATGGTGGTTTAATACTTATGTGGAAGGATGGAATTGATGTTCAGATAATTGGTTGTGATAATAATATCATTCATGCTCTTATTATTAAACTTGATCCAAGTAAACCAAAAGCACTCATTTCTTTTATGTATGGTTCAACTTATACTGAACCTAAGAAATTCCAATGGAATTTCTGGACTGAATTTAGTAGAGATGTTCGACATCCTTGGTTAGTCCTAAGTGATCTAAATTTCCACTTAGATAAGAATAATAATAGCTCTGATAATTGGGTTAAGGATAGAGTCAATGATTATGGTTTGCTGGATATTGGTTATGAAGGTAAGGACTACACCTGGACTAGCAACTCCTTTGGAACATGAACTAGGAAAGCTAGGATTGATATGGCTCTAGGTAATAATGATTGGTTTTTAAATTTCACCACTCCTAAGCTGTTGCATTTAAATTTCATTGCTTCTGATCATTGCCCTGTTTTGCTTATTACTGATCCTATTCCTAGACATTTATGGATACCTTTTAAGTTCTTTAGAAGTTGGATTGATCATGGAAATTTTAATAATACTCTTGAGAGATCTTGGAATTTAGAAACTCATGGTAGCCCTGCTCACAGGTTATGTCAAAAGAAACATAGTACTAGAATAACCCTTTCTCAATGGAATAGAATGGAGTTTGGAGATACACAAATGAACATTAATAAGCTTCAAAAGGATTTATAATTTGCCCAAAATGATATCAACATCCCTAATCAGCACGATAGAGTCAAGTCTATTGTTAGTGAGCTTTAAAATTGGTATAAAATTCAATCTGATTTTTATAAGGAAAAATCTAGGGATAAATCCTTATTTGAAATGGATAATAATACTAGGTATTTCAATTCTATTTTCAAAAAGATATTGCATACAAACAATATAAATGCTTTTTGTGATGCTAATGGTAATTGGCTCAGGGATAGACATGACATTAGTACTTTGCTTACAATTCATTTTAGTGATGTTGCCAGCACTTCTAATCCTATTCTGCCTGATAATGCTTTTTATATATTGCCAAGAATTATACTTGATGTTGATAATGTTATGTTAACTGCAGCCCCTAGTGAGCATGAAATTGAAAATGTAGTCAAGCATATGCTTGCTTGGAGTGCACCCGCCCCTGATGGCTTTCAAGCAGGGTCTTACCAAACACAGTGGCAACTAATTGGTAATGATATCATACATGTTGTTCAAAGGTTTTTCATAGTGGGCATATGCCAACAAGTCTAAACAAGACTTATATTTCTCTTATTCCTAAATGTAAAAGCCCAAAAAAAGCCCTCTGAATTTAGACCAATTGGTTTGTGTAATGTTTCTTATAAAATTGTGTCTAAAATTTTATCTAACAGAATAAGGCCTTTTCTTAAGAAACTTATCTCACCTTATCAGGCTGCTTTTGTCCCAAGGAGAGCTATTCATGACAATATCATTATTGCACATGAAATTATTCATTCTATGAAACACAAGGAAGGTTTGAATGGCACCATGACACTTAAATTAGATCTGTCAAAAGCCTTTGGCAGGCTAGAATGGAACATTTTGATTAAAGTTCTTGATAGCTTTGGTTTTAGTAAAGATTTTTGTAACCTAATAATGCAATGTGTCTCTACTACAAGTATTAGTGTGTTGCTTAATGGCTCACCATGTGATCAATTTGAACCAACTAGAGGTGTTAGACAAGGAGATCCACTGTCTCCCTATCTTTTTATCTTGGCCATGGAATACTTATCTAGCTCTTTGTTAGTAGCTGAAACTAATAAGACTATCACTGGCATTAAAGTTTCTAGGAAAGCTCCACCTATATCTCATTTACTTTTTGATGATGATATTCTTATATTTGGTCAAGCTAATATGCAACATGTTGATCATATTTTACACACTTTGCAGGAATTTAGGAAACTTTCAGGTCAGATACTTAATTTTGATAAGTCTTATGTGTATTTCAGTAACAATCTTAGTCCTAATGATTGTGTCATTCTTGCTCAGGCTCTTAACATGTCTTTGGTTTCTGATTCTGAAAAATATTTGGGAGCTCCATTACTTCTTGGTCATTCTAAGATTAAGTCGTTTGATCCTATTATGCAATCCTTTGAAGCTAGATTAACAATTACATTGGCACCACTATCAATCAAGCAGGTATATCTACTCTTATTAAGTCAGTTCTAAATTCTTTACCAACCTATCAAATGGAATGCTTCAAAATTCCTACTACATTTATTAGCAAACTTGACTCTCTTCAAAGAAATATTTGGTGGAGTCATAGGATTGGTAAAGGTATTAAATTCATTGCTTGGGATAACATAAACATTCCTAAAGAATTAGGAGGTTTAGGAATCTTGAAACTTTCAATATTACTCTGATTTGTAAGCTTGTTTGGAAGATTCTTACTGAACAAGATGAGTTATGGGTGCAAATTCTGAATGCTAAGTATTTTTATAATAGTAGCATTCTTCATCTGCAAAAACTTAATGATAATTGTTCTTGGATTTGGAGGAATATTTATAAATGCATTGAGATTATAAAGAGAAATAGTATTTGGGATGTAAGATGTGGAACTAAGGTTAAAATTTGGCTTGATAATTGGGTCATTGGTCTATATCACCCTCCTTTACCAGCTGAAGGTTTGATTAACACAATTTCTTATATTTATGTCTCTGATTTGTTTATACATGGTACTAGGGATTTGAATGTGCACCTGGTTTATTATCTGTTTTCCACTGAATCTGCTGAAAGTATTCTAGCAATCACTATTCTAGATATTGGTACTGACAATCTTATTTGGATGCCAGATAGGAAAGGACAATTCTCAGTGAAGAGTGCTTATAATGTTATATCTAGTCACTCTAATGCTAATACAGGTGCACAAGTTGTTCCATCTCAGGTTTGGAAGGATTTATGGAAAGTCAAATTGCCTCACAAAATTAAACTCTTTGCTTGGAAATGCATTAGGGACATAGTTCCAACTAGAGACAAACTTTCTAAGTATAAACCAAATATAGAACTTCACTGTAGTCTCTGCAATCATCCTAATGAATCTGTAAATCATATGCTTCTGGAATGTCCTTATGCTAGATCAGTTTGGTTGAGTTTAAACATTAATGTTGGTAATATTATGTTGCAGCATGGTTCTCTAAAGAATTGGGTTATCTCTTGGTTTTCTGCAGGAAATAACCTTATCTTTGGATCAGGTATTACTAGGAAAGAAATAAATAAGTTACTTATGGTAGCTATTTGGACTATCTGGAAAGATAGGTGTTCTAAGGACTTTCAGAAAATCAATCCCAACATAATTTTTTCTTTGGAAAATATTCATAGGCTTACTGCTCCTGTTAATAATAATATTACTGTCAATAACAACTCTTTGCAGGTGTTGAGACGGAAACCTCCAGATTGTGGTTACATTAAAATAAATTTGGATGCATCTTTTCTGCAAGAAAATTTTCAAGGTGGTATAAGACTAATTGCAAGAAATTTTGCAGGCAAAAGCATTGGTGCTTAAGGGAAATACTTTGATGGAGGAATTATTGCAGTGGAGGTAGAGGAGCTGGAATGCAGGGCCATGAAGGAAGCTGCATCTTGGGTTATCTCAAAGAATACAGTGGAGTTGTTTTTGAATCAGATAGTGAAGTTTTAATAAATTCCATCAATGAACAATCACACCATGTTTATTGGAAGAATCAGTCATTAGTTCTTGACATTAAGTTTTTATTAAGCAAGATTTGTCCTTGGAGATGTATTTCAGTTAAAAGAGAGGTTAATAGTGTGTCAGATAAGTTGGCCAAGAGAGCTAGAATTCTCAAGGGAAACTTTGAATACTCAAATGATCTTCCATAGGAAATCCAATCCTGAGTTGATCAAGACTATCATGTAAACACTATTTCTACTTAATACAATTTTCTCTTTGAATCCAAAAAAAAAAAGTTCAAATTTACTACTCTTTCCTTTATCAGAATCAATATTTAAAATTTGATAACCAGTACCTTCACCAATTTTCCTCCCTATTACCCAATGCCACGTATTCAAAAGCATAGTGAATTGGAGCCCAAAATGGATAAATATCACTAACTTTATATAGGCAGTGGATTACGACACCATTCGGTCAAATGCACTAAGTATTGATCAACCTTGTAAGGATAATCAGTGTCCAACAGTCGTCTAGAATCCATAAGTTGTTTCAAATCTTTCTCGTTTGCGAAATGAAAACTAAACATATGAGACAACCATGAAAATGTAGTAAATCTCTTTTATTTATTTTTATTTTTCTAAAAAAACTAATTTCCCCTAAACCTAAACTCATGATAAACCTGCCAACTTTCCAACCGTAAAAACTAATTATTAAGAAATAAATTGATTTCAATATTAAGTTTGAGGTTTATTGCTTAGCCAAACATGACCGATGTTTGATATTATCAAGTTTTGTGGACTGAAAGTTTATAATTTTTATGATTAAACCGGCCACTTTCCTTATGGCTTTGATGTGTATGAAATACACATGCATCGTATCAATTATTTTGATTATCTTTCACTGTCAATTTTTTCCCATCTGAAATGTTATTAACCCTACTACAACAATAATATATGAAGATGAAAAAGCGGGGGTACAACAACCTCACCTAATATTTCGATTATCAATCTGTATTGACTAACTCCAATATACTTTCAAGAGAATCAACTAGACTCAATCTTAATAAAGTATATCAAAGAGTTCTAATATCTCTATTTCACAATGTAATCAACAAATCAAACAGATAGAAATCCGTGAGCCTGATTATTATATGAAATAATTTGAAAGGTACCAAAGACCAATGTTCAAGTGTCAATCAATGTAAATCAACAACCAAAGGTTAGGATATTCTAATTGATTGATCTTAACGCACAACCTGTGATATTTCAATTATATAACAAAATATAATCCGGAAAAGACATAACACAGACACCAAAATTTTGTTAACGAGGAAACCGCAAATGCATAAAAACCCCGGGACCTAGTCCAGATTGAACACACTGTATTAAGCCGCTACAGACACTAGCCTACTACAAACTAACTTCGGTCTGGACTGTAGTTGAACCCCAATCAATCTCACACTGATCCAAGGTACAGTTGCGCTCCTTACGTCTCTGATCCCAGCAGGATACTACATACTTGATTCCCTTAGCTGATCTCACCCACAACTAAGAGTTGCTACGACCCAATGCCGAAGACTTTAATAAACAAATTAATATCACACAGAAAAGTCTACGATAATAGATAAATCTATCTCCCACAGGAAAACCTACATGTTTTGTTCCGTATTTTGATAAATCAAGGTGAACATGAACCAGTTGATAACTCGGACTTAAATTCCCGAAGAACAGCCTAGTATTATCAATCACCTCACAATAATATTAATCGACGTGGCGAAAGAAGATATTGTAGATTCACAAACGATGAGAAGAAGATGTTTGTGACTACTTTTATATCTTGCCTATCAGAGATATTAATCTCAATCCAATTGTTACGGTTGTACTCAACACGATAGAATCAGCAAGATCATATCACACAACTACAAGAAAGTAGTATCGGTCTGGCTTCACAATCCCAATGAAGTCTTCAAGTCGTTAACCTACAGGGTCTCGAGAAGAATCCTAAGGTTAAAGGAGAATCGACTCTAACTAATACAACTAGTACCACACAGGAGGTGGGGGGATTAGGTTTCCCAGTTGCTCGAGTTCTCCCTTATATGGTCTTTCAAATCAGGGTTTGCAATTAATGTTAGCTTGGTAACAAAGCATAGATGAAAACCTGATTACATTCAAGCTAATATTTTTGAACTGTTGCATCGAAAACTCAGCTTGTTACACACAAACGAAATGCACGATTTTAGATTTGTTTAATCGTACCCAAACATGTACATTTGTTGGTTCAACAATAGTTAACCAAATGGTTAACCATATGAGCACTTTGATGTCAACCATATTCTTCTTCACCATGACTAGTTCAAATGACTCAAATGAACTAGTTAGAAATTTGTTTCAATTGTATAAATCTTATAGAAGTACACAAGACACAACTGAAGCAAAAACGATTAGATTCACTCGAATCGATTCATGAACTTTATATCCACGGCTTGCAAATTGCATTCCTTAGTTAATATAAATATAAGTTCACTATTAGTCGTCTTTAGATATAACCACTCAAGTACGCGGACTTAGTTCGCGGACTTAAGTTCCCGGAAGGAGTTCACAAACTCCAACAGATTTTCTCGGGATGAGAACTTCCGCCAGTACGCGGACTGGGTTCGCGGACTGAGTTCACAGCTCTTGTTCCGGTTTTCCTGATCAACAAATTACGCATACTTTGGTTCAAGGAATAAGGACTTATACATATATGTGTTGCCACAAAATGCTTATATCCAACAATGGTTATATAATCTAAACTATCATTTCAATCATTGGAACATTCTTAGAGGACGTTATATAGTTGTTATTCACAAACCTTTTTTGTCATAGCCATTTTCAAAGTGATTAAAACATACATGACTTTCGTCACTGGGTAAAGATGAACTTGGCCAAAGCGAAAGCTTACCAACACATATTTCGAGAAAAACATAAGCGAGATAAACTCGGCTCGAAATAGCAAATGTGTATAATCAAAGTATATATAGCAAAATGACTTTTGTCTCAAGATAGGAGATATAGTAGATAGACTTTTGAGTGATAGATAAGTTCAAGTCTCCACATACCTTTTATTCGATGAAGTTCCACCATTTCCTTGGGTAGTTCTTCGCCTTGTATGATGATTGCCATGGAGTTCTTGAGCTCAACTACACTTTCTATCCTAGTCCGAGACTTAGTTATAGTAGACTAGAAATCAAGACTTATATTTTTGATCACTAACATTGACAAACATGCTTGAGATAGCAACACATGCGAGTTCGACCGAGCATTTCTCTAACAGAAGATATCATCCTGCAATACGCCTTATCATGCATAATTAGAAAAACTTGTTATTTCTCGTTATGCATTGCTATTTAGAGCTTCTCCAATGGAATATCTGTGAAGATAAATGTTTAAATCCACATAGGATAGACATTCATTTTCCTAAAAATCTTCTCCAACTCCAACTTTTTAAATCAATGTGAAGACGATGTGGCTTAATTTTGTTAGACATTGTCAAGGTGAATGTCTAGTTTTTGATATTCACCTTGACAATGCCAAGCTATCCTAGTAAGTTTTTGCTTAACTAAAATTAATTCCAATATATTAAATAATTTTGCATTTTTAGGGGCGACCCCGAAAGAATTAGGGGTGATTAATAAGACAAAAACAGGGTCACCCAAACCTAAAATGAAGCCACCCCTTATCTCCGATTTTTTGAAGCGGCAAATATACCCTCAATAATCGGTAGTTTAATTATGTAATCGGTAGACGTTAGGATCATCGGTAGATTATGTGTACATATGTGGTTTGAAATTTTTTGTTATTTTGAAATAACCTATAATCGGAGGGTAATTATTTACCATGTCGTTCCATTATGAAGCTGTCCCAAAAGTGAAATTTGGAAAAACCTCAAGTTTTTCGAATTTGGGAACTACCATAATCGGTAGACTACGAGTTAACATTTCTCCCGATTATGAAGTTGCCCCAAAATTGAAATTTGAAAAAATCTCAAGTTTTTCGAATTTGGGAACTACCATAATCGGTAGTTTATGAAGTTCAACTAACCTACCGATTTTAAACCCCAAGTCAACCGGTAGACAAGGAGAAAATGTTGTGTCCGATTATTAGGGTTTTTTGGTACAAAAGAACTTTAAAATGAAACACGATAATCTGTAGTAAATGTTAGTAATAATTTTACTTCCGATTGTGGACCTGACTGACAAATTTTTGGAAAAGTCGCCAGAATCGGTAGTTAAGGTTGATAATGTTACTACTGATTCTGCACATATCTGATAAATTTTTGAAAATTTACCAGAATCGGTAGGTAAGGTTGATATTTAGCCTCCGATTATTGTGAAAAATTCAGTTGTTTCAGATAATCAAGTAATAAACATAACTCAAAATACATTCATAACCCATAAACTTGAGACCATATAATCCAAAACACGCATCACCTTAGTATATAAAAAAACATAATCCGAAAGAAACTGTTAGAACAACATAATCCAGAACATCGAACAACACATTAAGATCTAGTTTTCTTCTGAGTATTCTTAGCTAAAGTTTTAGAACGCTTAACATGACCCGCATTATCACTAACATCACCTTTATCTTGCTCGGTATTTTCTTCAGCAAGAGAGCTTGAAGAAGCCTGAGATCTTTTGTTCGTCTTTGATGTTCTCTTCTTGGGAGGGTTCTTCGTCACTTTCTCCCCAAATTCCACTGCATACTCTTCATTATCAACATTATCAATCAGCTCTCTGTAATTTTTCATCTTATGAATTGACACCGTATTTGTTGATTATTATATGATAAGAGTGTCTAACTCTTTGGTTATCTGTACTTATATATTCTAGTTTTGGTGCGGTTAACAAGTCACACAAGAAATGAAATGATAGTTGTTCCTCTCTTTTCTTCTTTCCAAATTTTTTAAAAAAAAAAAATCTTCTCAAATGAATATGTGAATGTAATAGCTGTATCCTACTCCCTCCATCCCAAATTAATTGAGTTATTTTTAATTTGCATAATTATTAAGGCAAGGAGAAAAAGGGGAGTATGTTTAAGTATAATTTTTATAATTATACCCTTACACATAATAACCAGTAAAACTTAGAAATGATTTATCTCTTAAACTATACCACGGTTTTTCGTAAGTTTTATACCGTTCAAAAACATTTTAAAACATCTACATAACGAATATAAACATGATTATCAAGTTTTACATATTTCTTACAATAACAATAGTCAATTAAAAGGGTAGTTTTAGAGATAACCCCTTAATTGGTGAGATAGCTCATTTATTTATGGGACAATATTTAAAATCAAATAGCTCGATTAATTTGTGATGGAGGGAGTATTATTTAAAAGATCATAGGCATAAAAGAAGATCGCGCGATTGTGGGATATTGAAACTAATTGGGGGATAGAGCAAAAGGACAAAAACGGGATCCAAATATCAAATCAGGATCACCCCTTATCTATGTATTTTACCTAATACCTAATCTATCCCTCACTAATCAGGTTTAGTGATTAATTATAATTAGTAAAAATCTTAAGTATTTGTTAAATGATTGGTGTGTATATTCATTTGTATTTGGGTGAGTGAGGTGAGAGTAGAAAGAGGGAAAAGTATTTGAAATGAAACTTTTTTGGTGAAAATGGAGGATGATTGTGAAGAGAGAATTGTTGCTAAGAGGTTGAAAATTTAATTTTTTTTTCTTTGAATCCACCATTTTTGCAACTGAAAAAGCTCGGTGCCGGCATGGACGTGGTATGAATACAATGCCGGAAGCGTCTCGTAGAATTTTTTTTTGGTTTTGAAATTGAAAACCTATTCCGTTTTTATTTTTTTCTAGTTTTAACCAGTCTTCCGGCACAGTTAATTAATTCTCGAGCATGCCGGTACTGCTACCGGCATAGTATGTTGCCTAAATTTCTCTGCTGGCACATGATGTAAAGTATCCAGGAAACTTAAATTTTTTTCACTTGACTACTGACATTGATAGATTTCTATCGAGCATGCCGGCATTTAGTTACGGCATCGAATGTTAGTTACCAAGCATGTCGGCACCTTTTTCCGGCATGGTCTTCATCACTTCCGGTGATGTAAAAAAAATATTTCCGACATGGTCTTCATCACTACCGGCATGGTGGTCTTCATCACTTCCGGCATTGTCTTCATCACTACCGGCATGGTCTTCATCACTTCCGTCATGTCATCATCACTACCGGCATGGTCTTCATCACTTCCGGCATCGTCTTCATCACTTCTGAATGTAAAAAAAATAAAGAAATCGTTTTCAAAGTGAGGAGCCGGCAGAGAAGGAGAAGAGAATTTGAAAGGGAGTGGGGAAAATTTAGAATTTGAAAGGGAATGGAGAATAATTGGGTTTCAAAACCCTAATCTCAAAGAGATTAATAAGAAGTGAAGATGGAAATCGGGGATATGATTTTGTTTTTTGATTTTAAGTTTTTAGATTTTTATGAGGAAGGGTATTTTAGTATTTTTTCCCTCAGAAAACACCCCTTAGCAAACACTATTGGTTGGGGGAAGTAATTTATATCCCCAATTAGTTTTAATATCCCCAATCGCGCGTTCTAAAACAATGGATTAAAAAGAGTTTTCGATAGAAAAAACAGACTTTTTTCGACAGAATAAAAATAGGATCAGAACATAAAAAGAGGATCAGAACAATACAAATATAACAAGAGTAGTTCAAGCCTATATTTGGCGTTTGGAATTAAAATTCCACTATCAAAAAGTAAAAACAAACTTGACAAATTTGTATTGTTGTGGGTACGCATTTTTTTTTTTTAAAAATAAGACTTAGAATATTGGCTTCCGTTAATCTGCGGATTCAGTCTCTTCAGAAACCAACTCATGTTGAGTAGCTCTTCCAATGACTGAAATTCTAGGATGAACATCGTATTGGACACTTACAGAGACATTGTCATTTAAGTTACAAATTTCGTTGGCTTTGACAATGTCAAAAGCGATTGAAGGAATTAAAATTCTAGGAGATTGGTCATTCCAAAAAGTTGTAGTGTTTGTGCTTCTTCCATTCTTTGCTAACAAGTCTTCCACCTTGTTTTCTCTCCTGTCTCCATACTGAAAACCTAGAAAGGAAACTAGTTGATCTGCTAATAACTTTACTTCTTCTAGAATGGCTAAGCATTGTCATTGGACTGTTGATTGTTTTCCTTGTAGGTAATTGATTGTTGCATGGTTGTCCCATTCAATCACCAAGTGTTGTATGTTGTTTGTAACAACCCATTGAGTAGCTCTGAGAAGAGCTACAGCTTCTGCCTCTTCTGATGAGAAGGTCCTGCATATTGAAATGTGTGTGCACTGCTTCAAAGAAAAAGAAATGTGTGTGCACCCTACCGGACTGAAAATAAGTTCAAGGTTCTTTCTTTAGCAACAAATTAATTATTTCAAAGGCCTTCACACCCACCAGATTTTGCAGCAAATGTAATTTTGGTGGATAATCTTCTTGTAACTCAATTGCATCACTAATGAAGTTTCTTCTTAGTATAGGAAAAAAATAAAAGAACTGTAATTTTGTTGTGCCCATCTTATTTGAATACTTGCAAGACTAATAAATTAATATTATTAGTCATTTGCAGTTCAATTAGTTGAGGCTTAATGTAAGATATATGCACACATACATTGAAGAGTGAGGCAGATTCAAATGGAATATACCTTCATTTAGATATGGGTAACCGTACCTAAACGTGTATGGAGTTGGCTCAATAACAGTTAACCGAAGTTATCCATATGAATACTTTTGTCTTAACCACATTCATCTAACAGATCTTGATAAACTATGATGATCAATCAATCATGAAAGATAATCAAATGAATCTAATTGTGTTTCACATAGAGTTGTTCAATTATTCACTATCTCATACAAATATATGTGAACCAATTGAAACAAAATCAGATTGATTCGTAAGAGTCAATTCATGAACATTAAGCCACAGTTTGCAAAGATTGGATTCCTTAATTCATAAATGTATTTGTTCATGAGTACGAAAAAAATACTTAACCTATTTTATAACTTTAACCACTAAGTTGGCAAATAGGTATGCAAACTATAGCTTCCGAATTTTGGTTTTGTCCAGTCGTTTGAAAACGGGTATGCAAACATCCGTCCCGGACCTAACTCAGGTAGAAACGTTCGCATATTAGTATGCAAACAAGGTTCCCGTACTTTACAGTTAAAACCGTTCGCATATTAGGTATGCAAACAAGGTTCCCAGACCTGAATCATACCAAAATAGTTTGCATACTAGGTACGCATACCGTGTTGTATCCAAACAAAGATTTTTGTTCTAAACTCCCATTTCAATCATTAAAACATCCTTAAAAGACGACAATAACTGTCTCACACAAACTATTAGCTTCAAGTAATTTTCAAGTGATTGAGCTCGGAATATCAAATGTGTATAATGTAAAAGTATATATAGTTATACGACTTAGTCTCATTAGGAGATAAAATATAACAGACTTCTGAGTGGTAGATAAATTTTAGTCTCCACATACCTTTTGTTGATGAAGTTCCTCCAAGCTTTCCTTAGTATATCTTCGTCTTCAATCGATGAACGCCGTGAAGTCTAAATCTCAGATACACATTCTATCCTAATCCGAGACATAGCTATAAGTACACTAGAAATCAAGACTACAGTTTTGATCAACTAAACCTGACAAACAATCTTGAGATAGCACGCTTGTGAGTTCAACCGATCAATGCTCTAACAATCTCCCCTTTCAATTTTAGTGACAAAACTATCAATACAATGGACTACAAAATAAATAAACTTTGTAGATTATCATACATCATGTTTGATTTCCTTGGCTCTTCAACATTCCTTGAATTCTTCGTTACTCCAAGTACTCCAGCGATTCTGAATGTGTTCAACTCAGCATCATTGTTGTTGAAGATCCGTAGCCATGACAATAAGAAAACAGTTTTTCTCAATCATTGTTATACAATGTCATAGTATTATCACACAACATCAAAGTCCAATTGCATCACAACTTTGACAATAATACTACGGTGATATGTATCACTCCCCCTTAGGCAATACTTCATATCACAACGAAAACCACTCCCCCTTACATAATGATCCGTAAACCATATGTATGTAATGTGAACTACCAAATAATTCTCCCCCTTTTTGTCAATATAAATTGGCAAAGGTACAAAAACTACGAGACCATAATGAAATTCTCAAAGAGATAATTCATGACTAAAAGAGAACATATCAACTTTGTTTCGATGATTTTACATAGTCTAAACTTAGTGTATTCATCAAGGAGTTTATAAAATATACAAGATAACACCTACAATATTCCACAACCGCACTCCCCACAAAGATATGGCAATTAAGAAAATATTCATTAAGAACTCTCCCCCATGAAATGTCATTCCCGAAAGAACAAAAAGAGCGACCTTACTTTTACAAGAAAAGAAGGATTCATTTGGACATTAACAAATTACATGAAACATGAATTTGTATCTAGTAAACTCGAATAAATTAATCACAAGTAGACCTTATAGATTAATTTAGTCGGAAATATTGAACATAAGAAAACTTATGGAGCCATATAGTAGTTTCACATAGAAGTGGATTAGGGAAAGATCAATACTGCGGAATATTCCAAAAGTTCGCATAAAGACATAATAGACTTAACTGTTGAGCACACATGAGATAATCCTAGTTCACGGACGTAAACACACATATCCCATAAAATATTTTTGCAATATATAAAACCAATAAAGATTAATACTGCAAAATCATTTTCCAAATAACTTAGAGTTTAAATAAATAAATCTAAAGACATTGCAAGATGAAAATCGTTGGCAATAGCTATGTGTAATCACAATATTTGCTATTCCAAACCCTATTTATCCTTCTTAAACACAAGAATAAATTCTCATAAGAAGTTTCCTAGATAATATAAGAAGTTCAGACTTCTTTGATAGCTTCATACCTCTCCATGACTCCATCATAAAAGGTATTATCGATATCCTTGAGCCTTTTCACTGTAGAAACTCCGTGTTCATGAGTTAGAACATTCACCTTTTGATCAATAATGCGAGCAAGTTTCCCATCCTTGATGCAATCAGAGATGAGCTTCTTCTGGTCCGTATCAGTACCTTTTGATTTTCAAGGATTTTGGTATGACCATCAATGAGATGATTTATTTGCAGTTGTACGTTTGCAAATTCGACCTTAGAGTCATTCTGAAAATGAATTAAATCCTTGACTGATTCAGCAATCGACGAGTTGTACTCTTTCCTTGCAATCATCTTCTTCAAGATAAGTTCTTGAACCGAACTGCATCCTTTGATTTCTTCTTCCATATCAAGATTTACTACTTCCTGAGATCTTGAAGAGTTCTCCATATATATTTTTAAATGGAGATGGAGAAAACAATACATACATATATATATAATCAAGAGAA
The DNA here is from genome assembly GCF_003573695.1 of Papaver somniferum. NCBI lineage: Eukaryota > Viridiplantae > Streptophyta > Magnoliopsida > Ranunculales > Papaveraceae > Papaver > Papaver somniferum. The sequence continues at coordinate 168,461,256 of NC_039363.1, read as the reverse complement.
AGAGACCCTTGTTATGGAAACCCTAAAAACCCTAAAGAAGAAGAAAAAGACACGGACGTTCGTGGACCGACTATAGAAAGTTAAGGGATCAGAAGTGATCCAAAATAAGGAAATACACTTTGTTTTCAGTTATCTCATATCTTTTCATAGCTCAATAATTTAGAGAATTCGCTTCAAATTAGAGCACATGAAATAAAATAAACAAGATGCATTAGTTACATACTAGGAGTCAAGATATGACTCAACATTCACAAATAAAGAAAACAACTTTATTTACAAACACAAGATCAGATGGTAACATACAACGAACTTGAGAATACCGCAAATATCATCCTTGCAACTCTCAAGTTAGATACAAGGATGAAATTACCTACAACTAGGTAGTAGAGTGAGATGTAGTCCCACTATGAATATCGAAAGACGAGTTGTAAATACCATCTGAGTGTTTGTGCCTCGTATTCCTTACCTTCGGTTATATCTTATTGCAGAAGAATTAGACATAAACCTTCTAGAATATACAATAGAGGGATTTTTCTGAGGATTAAGTCTAGGACCTCTTGGGATCCGTTCCAGAGGATAATAATTATGAGAATTCCATCTCCTAGACTTAGATCTGCCAGATTTATTCTCATAGACACGATTCATGTAGAGATTTCTACATGAGTGACCTTGGAAACCTCTTTTATGAGAGTTATGGTTTTCTGCAGAAATGAAATCCATTGCAGATGTTGTCAAACAATTTACTCTGTCGACTATAAAAAGAAGTGATTTTGAAGATTAGAAATTTGTTTATTTCTAGCAAAACAATGTAGAGTAAGATGATTTATATTCCCACAGAATAAACAGGTTCGTGGACAAGAAACATTTGAAGAATCTTGTTTTGGCCTCATAGCCTTTTCGAAAATCCGCAAGTTATGCAAACGTTTCTTAGAAGACAATTCGTTAGGAATAATTTTCTCCATGCTAGGTAATACCATATGAGTATTAGAGATAACTGAAGAAGACTTACTCACTAAAATAGAGTTTTCCCTTTTCAAGGATTCACACTGCTCCTGGGCTAGTAAAAGAGATGCAACAAGTTTCTCTTTTTCAACAGGAAGGCTGTTTAATTCTGATTGAAAAAATGGGGGTCTAACAACCACACCCAATATTTCGCTTAGCAATCTGTATGGACAAACTCCAATATACTTTCAAGAGAATCAACTAGACAGTCAGACTCAATCTTAAGAAAAGTATATCAAAGAGCTATATCTCAATTTCTCAATTCAATCCGCAATATAACAAATAGAAATTTGTGAGCCCGATTGTATAGGAAAAATAACTTGGACGGTATCACAAACCAATATCCAAGTGTCAATTAATTCAATCAACAACCCAAAGGCCGGATTCAAGAACTGATTGAACTTAACGCATAACCTGTGATATTTTTATTATATAACAAAATATAATGCGGAAAAAAAATAACACACACCAGAAATTTTGTTAATGAGGAAACCGAAAATGCAGAAAAACCCCAGGACCTAGTCCAGATTTGAACACCACACTGTATTAAGCCGCTACACTAGACTACTCCAAGTTAACTTTGGACTGAAATCTAGTTGAGCCCTAACTAATCTCACACTGATCAAAGTACATTCGCGTTCCCTACGCCTCTGAATCTCAGCAGGACTCTGCGCGCTTGATTCCCTTAGCTGATCTCACCCACAACTAAGATTTTCTACGACCCAAAGTCGAAGACTTGATAAACCAATCTTTTTCACGCAGAAAAGTCTATTAAATAGATAAATCTGTTTCCCGCAGATAAACCTATGAGTTTTGTTCCGTCTTTTGATAAATCAAGGTGAACATGAACTAATTGATATACCAGACTTATATTTCTGTCTTTTGATATCAATCACCTCAAATAATCTTAATCATATGATAGCGAAACAAGATATTGTGGAATCACAAACGATAAGACGAAAATGTTTGTGACTACTTTTTATCTTGCCTATCGGAGATTAAATCTCGAGCAAATCTTAGAGAAGATAGTACTCAATAACGATAGAAAACAGCAAGATCAGAACGCGCAACTATAGAGAAAATAGTTGGGTCTGGCGTCACAATCCCAATGAAGTCTTTAAGTCGTTAACCTACAGGGTTACGTGAAAAACCTAAGGTTAAAGGAGAATCGACTCTAGTCGCAACTAGTATCACACAGGAGGTGTGGGATTAGGTTCCTAGTTGCTAGAGTTCTCCTTTATATATTTTTCAAATCAGGGTTTGATAGCTTTGAAACAAAGCAATCAATATTCACTGTTAGATGGAACCTGATCTAAGAGCCAAGCTAAGTTTGCTTGAAATGAAAGAAATATCTCTCCATCGTTAGATGGTCTTAGCTTGTTACACACAAATGAAATGTACCTTCATTTAGATATGAGTAATCGTACCTAAACATGTACACCTTGTTGGCTCAACAATAGTTAACCGAAGTTAGTCATATGAACACTTTCTTATCAACCTTATTCATCTTAACCACAACTAGTTCAAATGACTTAAATGAAACTATTTATAAGGTTGATTAATTGTTTATATCTCACAGAAGTATACAAGACACAATTGAAGCAAAATCGATTTTGATTCACTCGAATCAAGTCATGAACATTATAGCCACGGTTTTCAAAAGATTGCATTCCTTAATATATAAATGTATTAGTTCATGAACAAACCGATTCTAGAACTTAACCCACTCAAGTATGCAAATGGGTACGCATACTTAAATAATCGGGCTTGGACTGTTTTCGACAGTATGCGAACGGGTACGCATGCTATCACACATCCAAAATAGCAGTTGAATTAGTACGCGTACGGCTACGCATACGAAAGTTCCCGGACTTCAACTGAGATTGCCAGTACGCGTACGGGTACACATACCAAGGCTCCCGGATTTTAGCTGACCTTGCCAGTTGTTGTTGTATTTTTTTATGTGGTAAATAAGAAGAGTTCGTTGCTCAGACTTATAAAGATTTAAAAACATAAAAATATATACAAAATTTTTTCACAGGATCAAGAGACACTAGGACACATGATTCCACCATTAATCATTCACACAATTCATATATTTATTCGAAACAATTATAACTCAAATCATAAGGACTCTCATTCTTGCCAAGATAGATTTTTAGAATATTTATTGTATATCACTAGCATGACGCATCAAAAGCACTACGACCAAGCATACATCATCATACGATATCACAACCAATTAAGAAAAATCATAAATCGATTAATAAAAAGTGCAAGTAGTCAAAAAAAGAATTAATATAATTATCATATGCGTAAAGAACGGCTTCCTCCATCATCCCAGTGTTTGGGTTTAGCTAATCATAATAATCATGTTCTCAAAATATATATTTAATGCTCAAAGTATGATTAAAAGAGTCAAAAGTTATAAAACACTGTTTTTGTGACCCACAAAATACGTCCAGAAAGAAACGATACCAGAGAGCTGCTGTAAAAAAACGACACTCCTCTGCTGCTGTTGACGCTGCAAATAATAAGACTGCTCTGTGCAGTCCGTTCTTCGTGTTCTTCAAGGTCCTCTAATGGCAGCAGCAGCAGCAGCAGGTGGGAATTGCTGTTAATCCTTCTTCTTCACTCCTCTGCGTCCCAAACCTTCCCCAAACTCTTGATAAACTTTTGTGAACCCATCCCATGCTATTTATACACACACAGGGCGATTAAAATCTGAGATAAATCCGATTATAACTCGGTTTCCTTTTTTTTACGGAACCCTCTTTACGCGTCTTCTTTAGGTCTCCAACTTATCCCAAACTCTTAGTTAGATATAGAAGAATCTATAGGAATGTATATCCACACCTTAGTCACGCTGGAAATCCAAATTCGACTCAAATAAAACCCAACAGAGTCCGAGTTTTTCTTCTTCCCTGTTTTATCTCCAATCGGTTCTCACGGCTTATCCAGCCACTTCTGGCCCTTAAAATCACCCCTGTTAGCTTCCTATAAGTCCATAGAGTAAGCCCAAACATTTTCAGCCCTTTAATCGCACTATAGCTCCTTCAAAATTTCCGATCAAAAACTGCCAGTTAACAAACTCATTTTCCCGCCAAAACTTCATTTGAAATGTGAAGAAGAGATGCCCCCTATCCAGCTCCGGTGTCCCTTTAGCAGCTGCCTGGAAATGGGTTACCCCTTAGTAATTAGGTTACCCCTTATCCAAAATCGAGGGTCCGTATAGTGAGTTTTCTGGGACATTTTCCGCACTTTTTCGGGGTTCCTCCGGGGTATTTCTGAGGTGCTTCCGGTACTCTATCAACGGAGGTCCAAACGCCGCATTTTCAGCCAATTTCGCCGCAAAACCTTATTTTTCTAAAAACACCTACAAATAAATAAAATAACCAAATAAGTATAGAATCGAGCACTAACACTATATACAATTGAGATATATTAGACACATAAATGCGTCTATCACCTGTACGCATACGGGTATGTATACTATACCGGTCTTGGATCAACACATATGCAAGTACGCATACTATGTCTATAATCCAATTATGGTTAAGCGTTCTAAACTTTATTTCAATCATTAAAACATTATTAGAGGATGACAATAGTTGAATCAAAGCGATTTTCAAGTTATTGAAATAATAAATACAAAACATTCTGAGTCAACATCAAATGAATCGCACAAATCATGTAAGATGTTACTTGGCGATTTCCACATTATCATCTTTTGACCTGCGTCAAGAATATAAGATGAACTTGGTTAAAGCAAAAGATTACCAACATATATTTCGAGAAATATGTAAGCGAGTTAAATTTAGCTCGAAATATCAAATGTGTATAATCGAATACTATATAGTAATACGACTTTTGTCTCAAGAAGGAGATAGAGTAGAAATAGACTTTCTGAGTGATACATGAGTTTCAGTCTCCACATACCTTTTTTTGATGAAGTTCCACAAGATATTCTTAGTAGTTCTTCGTCTTCAATTGATGAACATTGTGACGTCTAAATCTCAACTACACAATTTATCCTAGTCCAAGACATTACTATAAGTAGACTATAAATCAAGACTTATATTTTTGACCACTAAACTTGACAAACAAGCTTTAGAAAGCAACGCTTGCGAGTTCGACCGAGTAGTGCTCTAACAATCTCCCCATTTGTCAATTTTAGTGACAAAACTATCAATACATATGGATTACGAAATAAATAAACTTTGTAGCTTCTCATCCAAATGCTTGATCTCCTTGGTTCTTCAACATTACTCGAGATCTTCGTCACTTCCAAGTACTTCATGATTCTAAAGGTGTTCAATTCAGCATCATAGTTGTTGAAGATCCATAGCTATAACAATGAGAAAACAATTGCTCTCAATCATTATTATACAGTGTCAAAGTATTATTACACAACATCAAAGCTCAATTGTACCAAAACTTTGACAACAATACTATGGTGATATGTATCACTCCCCCTTAGTCAATACTTCATCTCACATAAAAACCAATCCCCCTTACATAATGATCCGTAAACCATATGTATTTGTAGTGTGAACTACACATTAGTTTCCCCCCTTTTTGTCAATATAAATTGGCAAATGTACGAAAACTAGTGGGATCCTGATGAAATTTCTACAGAGATACTTCATGACCAAAAGAGAACATATCAACTTTGTTTCGATGATTTCACATAGTCAAAACTAGTGTGTTCATCAAGGATTTTATAAATATACAAGAAAACTCCTACAATATTCCATAGCCGCACTCCCCCACAAAGATTTGGAAATTAAGCACAAGTTCAAAATGAATTCTCCCCCATAAAATGTCATTCCCTAAAGAACAACAAGAGCGACCTTACTTTCACAAGAAAAGAAGGATTTATTTGGACATTAAAAAATCACATGAAACATGAATTTGTATCCAAAAATACTCGACTAAATTAACCACAAGAGAACCCATGATTAGTTTAATAGGAAATGCTTAAATAAGAGAACTTATGGAGCCGCACAGTATATTCACAAGAAATGAATCAGGGAAAGACCAATACTGCGGAATATTCAAAGATTCATTATATTTATCATCAATATTTTCATAGAGACGTATAATAGACTTAATCTTTTTAAACAAAAGTTCATCTTATCTTCAATAAATATTTGCATAATGACATAATAGGCTTAATTAACTTTTGTAGTCAGAAGTTCATTCTATCTTTTATCAATATTTGCATAAAGACATATGATAGACTTAACTTTTGAGCAAGTATGGGACAATCATAGTTCATGGAAACAAATACAGATATCCATAACAATTTTTGCAATGTATAAAACCAATAAAGATTAATACTGCAAAATCATTTTCCCTTTGAAGGTAGAATCAATCTTTTTCGCACGGATTTACACCAAGAAAAGCTACCAAATGCGTATAAAAGTATTTTCTTAACAAATAAGAACATACAAAGTCATTAACGATCATGCACCATAGTTCACATAAGATGATTGTGAATATTCAAGAATCCCTTAGCAATGTGTACTACTGCCCATTCTTGAACTTCCTTCTTTGTGATTCACCAACAACATTCTTGTAAAAGCTACAAATGAGCTTAGAAGAGTATTACTCCAAGAATCCAAGTGCTCAAGCCCAAGAAAAGTTGGACAAGTGCGACGAAACGGAGCAAAACACTCAAAAAATGAGACGGGGAAAAGACCAATCTTAACTCATCCAAATTTAAGAGTTCTAATCTCCAATTTGAATATAACTCAAAATGGAAGAGACTTCAGAAAGAATGAGGTCATTCCGAGTTCAGACGAAGAAGTTACGGCCAAAACAAGTTTACCGAATATCGACGTCTACAGACCAGTATGCATATGGGTTTGCAAACGAATTTTCGTAACCAGGAGCAGTATGAAAACGGGTTTGCATATTAAAATCCCTGGATTTTGTTTTTAAATGATGGTATGCATACCTGGTATGTGTACCATGAAGTCCAAACATCCTGAACTACTATTTTCAAACCTAAACATTTAAGAACCTTAAACACTTATCAAGTTGGGTGGAAATGAACGATAAGAAAGGTACGTGGATCATTATAAGTACTCTAAGCAAATAAATAAAATCACAAATCTTGCTCAAGTTTATATACATACCTTTTTAAATGAATCCAATCGAATTCTGCAGCCTTACCAAACATAATTTGAGCGCCCCAATTCTCGTGCTTCCCTCACCGTATACATAACAGGGCATTCCTTGATGAGGATGCACTTTTAACACAATCAATTTGTATTGAGGTGAACAATGTCTTGCTCACCACAAGTGATTGTGACAGACTTTTCCAGAACTATGGACTTTTCACCATCTATAGTTTTTGGATTATTCCGTTTCACTTTTGGATTATCATGAAAGAAATCACTTTTAGAACCTTTCACATCCAAATCCATCTTTCCAAAGAACTATTTATGTTCCAACATCATGGATACTGCATTCTCCATAGTCATGGAATTTTATGGGAGATTGTTCCTATTCACACTCAAAGCATCATTGACTTTATTTGGAACCCACTTATGAGTGCGTGTAGAAACAACCGAAACCTTCTTCCCATTACTCTCTTAAAGATTTCTCGAAACAGAATTAAATTGACTATTCTTTTGCAAGTTAGTCTTGCTCCAATTGGGAGTATCGAATCTTGTCTTCGTCTTTACGAAGTTATCCTTTTGATAACCATTATGATTGTGAAAAGACTTCGTATGACGTTTATAGGTAAATCTAGGTTTATCATAACAGTGATTCCTTTGCCTAAAGGTTGGAAAGTTACAACTTGTAATGTTAAGGGGATCAATCTTAGCATATAATCTTGGTTTCACAACTTCTTGTGATGCCCAAACAAGAACATCATGAATTTTCTCATTCCTTATACGAAAACAACATCTCCTTTCCATGTGACCTTTATTTCCGCAATAGTGGCAAACATAGGGAATGTTCTTACCTCGATTTATATGTGCTGACTTTGGAGGTTGATATACATTGCTCATTCGAACTTTAACAGCCGGTGAAGGTATTTCACTTTTGCCATCAGTGGAAATCTTTTGTTGAGAAGAATCACTAGCCTTATCAAATTTTACCTCTTTGCTAATACTTAGAGCATTTATTCCCTTATAGACCAGTCCTCGTGTATCACGATGATTTTTACTTGATCCTAGCATAGTGGTTAATTTTCTTGAACTAGTATTGGACTTTTTCAAGTCATCTTCCAACATCTTGATTTTATCAAGAGCAGCATCTAAATCAAACTCAAGGCATTTTTCTCGAGCGAGATAAACGCCTTCTCTGTCATCAAAACTTGCTTGCTGGGAGTTAATTCTTGCTTCAGTTTCTGCAAGTTTTTCTTCCAACAAGAAGTATTTTTATAAACATTATCACATTCAAGTGATTTTCTATTCAGGTTTTCCTCGGAATCTTTGAGGACCGATTCGCAAGAGCGATTCCAACCATAAAGACCTCCGTAAATCCTTTTCAATTTCTTGTTTTCTCGACAGAGAGGAGTCAGAAGAGGTGTGACATGATAAGTTGTAATCTTCTTTATTTTCAACGAATCCAAAAACTTAACATACGCTGAGACTTCCTCATCAACATCCCTATCAATATCTGAATCACCTTCATCAGAAAGTTCATCCAACTTTTCTTCTAGGCGTGTTTCCCATTAATCAACAGTTTCTACATCAAGAGAATATTTATATATTGACTTAGATGTGACAGTTCTCTCAGGTGAATCTATGCTTTTAGAAACACACTACACCATATCTTGCATTCTGCGACATATTAATTTCGGGGGTGTGTAACAGATATTGGCGTTGCTCCCTTGTCCAATGTCAATATCCGTTGCACACCCGAAAATACGTTGCGCAAAATAAATAATATTGGTTTGTTAAATAAAATTAATGGAGCAATGTTTTTGAAATGTGTAAAAACGTTGTACATCATTGGTATTTATGTAATATCACACACTTCCATGGGCTTTTAGTAGTCTTGTTCTTTTAATCTTTAAATATAGTTTTTATTTTTAGTTTTTTAGAAAGTACATTTATTCCCGTTTTTTATTCTCTCTCTTATTTTCAAAGAGTTTTTTTCCGAAAAATATCGAGAACCTCTCTTTCACTACTCGGTGTTGATCAAAACCTACTCTCAGAATCAAACCCAAAGATGTGTTTAGCTTTGCTAACCAAATCAAAACCTTTATTTCAGTAATCAGAACCCATAAATCTCGATCTATTCTCTAATATCCAAAAAAATCCTAAACCTAGAAAATTAATTTTGTTCATGAAATCCAAAATTAATGCATTTGACAGTTGATTGCTTCGTTGATTATCATCAGGTATAAACCATTATCTACTACTACTATTATTGTTGTTTAATTTTGATTTTGTTAGTGATATTTTGATTTATTATTTAACTCTGTGAAGTCTTACTGCATGTATAGGTTTTGGTGTTTTTTTTTTTTTTATTTTTTTGCATTTTGTAATTATAAAGCATGGGGTGTATTTAGATTTTAGTTCAATGTGTTTAATGAAGTTGCTCTGGTGTTTTGAAGTTAGGGGTTTACTCTGGAGTCTTGCTTTCAAATAGATTTTGGTTATTTTTATGTAATATATTTTGAACTAATTTAGATTCAATTGTCATAGGTCCAATTGCTTATTTATGTGTTTAATTTTCAATTTAATCCTCTTGATTCAATCTAAGATCTCCTCTTGATTTTCAGATTTTTTTTTCTTGATTTGATGAACTAAGTTTCAGTTATTTTATCTACTTGTCTTTCTAATCTAGGAATTGTTACATTTTGTGTTATTTGGATTGATTTATGTGAGTTAATTTAGTGAAATGGATTGATGCTTGAATCTTCTTTTGAAAAACATACGACATTATGGAATGGAATACTTTAAGTCATGATGATTATTAACATAAAAAGATTATACTTTTTGAATTGAGCTATACCTCACACTTTAACTGCGCTTTAGGGCTTATGTTTCAAATAAAAAGCCAATTTTGTTGCAAGCAAAGTCTTCTAATTCTAATGACATTCATATTTTCTATTGAAGGTTGGCAAATAACAATAAGAAATTTGTGTGCTTATCAAATCTCTTAATTTGGAATAAGGCATCGAACAAGTTGATGTGTTCAACCTTTTTTTTTTTATATCAGTTTGATTTGTTCTTAACTTGTATTTGTTTCGGTTGATTTAATGCATCTGCTATTGCTTATTTGTCATGACCCCTTGGTTATTCCGTGGTACTTAAAATCTTAATTACTGACTACTCTATACCACTTAATTCCCAAATCAATTAGATAATTTGTGTATGATTCATGACTTAGTGAACTTACTAATCATGTTGTTTTGTTAATTATTAGACTATATGTACATGTCTTGATTTCTTGGATAGTCCCTTACTAGGATGTTGATTTGTTGGAGTTGCAACGGGTGAACTTTCTTGAGTGTTTTCCATTTGATTGAGTGAAAATGCGGGGGTCACACGACCACACCCAACAATTCCTTTGGCAATCTGAGAGGGCTTACTCCAATACACTTTCTAGAGAATCAACTAGACAGTCAGACTCAATCTAGAATAAAGTATATCAAAGATTTTAATATCTCTAACTCTTAATTCAATCCACAATCATAAAATAGAAATCTGCGAGCCCGATTGAATATAAGAGGAATTACTTGAACGGTACCAAAGACCAATGTTCAAGTGTCAATCAATGTAAATCAACAACCAAAGGTTGGATATTCTAATTGATTTATCTTAACGCACAACCTGTGATATTTCAATTATATAACAAAATATAATGCGGAAAAGAAATAACACAGACACCAGAATTTTGTTAACGAGGAAACCGCAAATGCAGAAAAACCCTGGGACCTAGTCCAGTTTGAATACCACATTGTATTAAGCCGCTACAGACACTAAGCCTACTACCAATTCACTTCAGACTGGACTGTAGTTGAACCCTAATCAATCTCACACATATTCAAGGTACAGTTGCGCTCCTTTCGTCTCTAATCCCAGCAGGATACTACGCACTGGATTCCCTTAGCTGATCTCACCCACAACTAAGAGTTGCTACGACCCAAAGTCGAAGACTTGATAAACAAATCTGTCTCACACAGAAAAGTCTATAGGATTGAATAAATCTGTCTCTCACAGAAATACCCAAGAGTTTTTGTTCCGTCTTTTGATAAATCAAGGTGAACATGAACCAATTGATAAACCAGACTTATATTCCCGAAATATTACATTCCTTATTGATAAATGTTAAGTTCATGTACACTACCGATTTTAGAAAGTAACCACTTAAGTGTGCGTACGGGTATGCGTACTTAAGTAACCGGATTTGAGTTTGATTTGGTTTTCAAACTCAGCAAAAATTCACGGACGTGAAATTTCCGCCAGTATGCGTACGGGTACGCGTACTTAGGTAACTGAATGAGTTGGTTTTGAACTTCCAACATCAGCAGAAATTCACGGACGTGAACTTCCGCCAGTATGCGTATGGGTACGCATACTTATCCAGTTTCCTTCAACCATTTTGTATAGACACAAGTATGCATACTTTAGGTTCCCGGTTTTGGACTTATACACAAATGTGCGAACACACTCTATGCTTATATCCAAAGAAGGTTACACGATTCTAAACTCTTTATTTCAATCATTGAAACATTCTTCTATAATGACAATAGCCGTTTTCACACACTATTAGCATCAAAGAAATTTTCAAGATTTTGAATGCAACACCTGGTATTTTCTTAATACGATTTTTACGCATAAAACCAATCCATAATATTTTGTTTGGACTGTAATTTAAAACTTAATTTATAAAGAATAAATATTTAGCTTTAATTATATTTATGATTGTCAAAGTAAAATAAAATAATAAAGATGATTTTTAATTGTGGTGAATATGTGCATTGTTGGCTGTATATATATATATATATATCTTCGATATACTTGGTATCGCTATTATATATTATGTGCTTGGGGTGCATGTATTTTGATAGTGGGGTGTGTTTATAAAATAGTGTGTCCCTTATCAAAACTTGAGTGGCAAATAATAATTAACTGGGGTTTTATTTACCAAAACCGTGTGAAAGAAAGAAAAAAAACGTCATTTTCTTCTTCTCCAACTTTTCTCCTCTTCTCTTTTGTCTCTTAGCACAGAAACCCAAAATTTCTAGCCATCACTTTTCATCTCTCTCTCCTCATACTTTTTCTCTTTATCTCTCTTACATAAAACAAAAGTTATCCATCATTTTCATCTTTCTCTCTTTTTCTTTTTCTTTTTCTCTCTGATTTTTCATTTCAAATAATAACAAAAACAAAATCAAACCCTTTTTCCCCATCACTTTCAGTACCTTCAAAATAATTATATTGATTTCTTTTTCATTTTTATGATAATAATCATGATGGTTGTTTTAAATTTACTAAGTTGTTTTCTTCATATAAATTGATTTATTTATGAAGTTTTGTATATTGATTATTAACCATTATTATTAGATTATTCTAGATTTTAATTTTAACAATTGATCTGGTAGTAATGTCTTTTTTTCTCTGTTTATTAAGGAAATTATATTAATGCATATTAATTGAGTTTTGATTTGTGAAAGTGAATTTATTGAATTAAATTATTAGTTATTGAAAATGTTTTGGCGCTTGTACGCGGGTCTAATGTTTAGAAATGAATAACGAATATACAATCTCTCTGCTGCTGAAATGTCAGGCTTTTATGGCATCCCACCACTGGTGGATACTCTGGGAAGACTGTTCGGGGAACAATATTGGTTTGTTTATCGGAATAACTCTAACAACCATGTTAAGAATCATTAGAAGAAAGAAAAATAAGATCGTTCTTGGAATATTTATGGTTTGTTTACCGGAATAGCTATGACAACTAGATTAATGATCTAGAATTTGAGGTTGAAGATTTTGAGTAAGAAATGTTAAGTATTCGTGGTAGAGATTGGCGTAAGTACTGTTGCGGATTTTTGTGCATGAATTTTGTTATTGTATCTACTGCATTTGTTTGTTTTTCGATGCACTCTATTATTTTTTTGAAACTTCCTACTGGGTTGTGGTTTGCTCACCCCTCCCCCCCCATTTCCACAGATGTAGATGGTGGATTTTCGACAAGGGCTAAAATCGTAAACTCATAATTATACGATGCTCTGATCCAGCAATCAGACGTGAGTATTGAGACACAGTCTCTCATCGAATTCTCAACGGAGAGTACTTTCTCTCAGAGTACATGTAGATATGTAGTCTCACGACTGGACAACGACATATCTCATGAATACTGAACACTTTCAGTGATTATTTCTATATAGTATCACGAGATGGACGGCTCCTAGACATCTTGCTCTGCTAGTATAGAGCGATAACGTCTTCAGGAACAAACAACGAGTTTACCCTGACTATATAAAGGATATGACTTACCGACAAGCTCATATCGGGATAATTAATGCTCCTAGACAGCTTTCTCTGCTAGTATAGAGCCACAAAGTTAATTATTCCTAATTAAGATTAATTCTTCCGTGACATTCACTACTGAATTCCCAGAATAATCTATTATTGCTCCTATTCTATGGTCGAATCCACGACTGGTCCCATGGAATGGCAATAACAATTGCTCATATTCCATGGTCGAATCCACGACTGGTCCCATGGAATGGAAATAAATAATTGTTTTGATTCTATGATCGAATCCACGGCTTGATCTCATAGAATAGCAATAACTATATTATCTCTTTACTCCGATTTCATGATCGAATCCACAATTGGTCTCATAAATGGTAATAGATAAATCTTAATTACTCTGATTCTATGGTCGAATCTACGATCCCATGGAATGGTAATGCTCACTTTATTATTCTGAATTCGTAATCGAATCCTCAGCTGATATTATGAATTAATAATAAACATCTTATTACTCAGTTTTGTGAATTATTCTCCACCGAATTCCACAATTAGTAATAAATAATCAACAACCGGGCGTCTGAGCTACCTCTAAGTAAGCCCCGATTCAAATGGTGAAGGTGTATTCAACTACGATACACTAACAGTCACCGCACGAACGAGTATTTCAAAATATAACGAAACGATGAACCTATGCAAAATAGAGAAGAAAATAATAAATAATTAAAAATATTGACCAGGGTTCTGGGAGCATGGACACACGACCGACCGACCGTGTCGTGGTCAATCCCACGCCAGTTTTATATTTTTAATGCATTTTTATTATTTTCCATGATTTGATGAAAATTCTCTCATTTTATCAAATCTCCTTCGTCTCGAGGAAACTTCTCGGTTTCATGGTATTTTCATAAATTCGTAAAAAATAATATAAAATTAAGGAAAGAAGTATGGGGCGTGACCGTTGGCCAACCGGCCATGCCTTGGTCCCAGCCGGCCCCACACCTCACAGTTCCTCATTATTTTATTTTTATTATTATTTCCCTGATTTCATGAAAATTCCTTCAAATCATGGTATTTTCAAAATACATTAAAAAATAATAATATAAAATTAGGGAAACAGTGGGACCGGGCCCCAGCCGGACGGCCATGCCTCAGCCGGTCCTACACGCCCATGTATTTTATTATTATTATTTTTAGGATTTCCTTCATCCCATGAAACTCCTTGATTTCATGGTATTTCTCTCAAATTAGGAAAATCCCTTCAAATCATGGAAAAATACATTAAAAATACATAAAAATTAGGGAAACTCGTGGGAACGGGCCCTAGACGGCCATGCCTCCCACGGCCCCACACGCCCTTGTTTTTTTTTATTTTAATATTTTTGCTTCCTTGAACTCATGAAACTCCTTCAATTCATGGAAACTCCCTAAATTCATCAAATTTATTAAAATTCACGAATTCTTCATAAAATCATAAAAAATATTATAAAATTAAGGAAAATGGCACCACGGGACCGTGGTCACGACCGTCCGACCACGCCTTTGCCTCGGCGGTCCCACGCCTCCTTATTCCTTATTTTATAATTATTTTCCATCATCTCAAGGTGTTTTCCTCAGTTCGTCGAAACCCTAATTTTGGCATATTTTCTCGAATGGATGCTCAATTGGAAGCCAGAAAATATCAAAATTCTCAGGACTGAGACGCGGACGCCTTGGGGACACGAGCACACTATCTTGACCGACCAAGATTGGCTCTTTGGATTACAGAAGCCGGTCCCATCAAGTTTTACAGTTTTGAACTAATTTGCAGAATTGCACGTATTAGGTCCAAGACTCTTCCAAACACTTTGGATTTTCATGAAGTGATCATCAGGTGGTCACATGACTACCCAGGGCCGGTTTCATGACCCATGGTCGGTCCCTCACTCCGTCATAATTAATTAGGTTTTCTCACCTAAGGCTCAGACGAGCATTTTCGAATAAATGATTAAACCAGCATTTAATCATTCTTTCACCAATAAATCGTCAACCCTTCATGAGTTCTTTGTATTTGCTCACGTAAGCATATGGACACTACATGGTTGATACACGGTCCCATGTAGTCACTCCCTCCTTCATTCCATGGTTAAACTTCTGATGAACCATGAATTGATCATCAATTGATCAAATTAGGGTTTCTGAATCCAAGGATCATCATTCCAGATTCCAACCTTAATAATTTTACGACGACCTCATGGTCATTAATTTTATTAATTATGCTCGGTTCAATGACCAGTATTCTAATTAATATTTTTGGTATGCTGCCAATAATCCGTCAGATGAGCAACACATGCTCAGACGATCAAATATTTAACAATTCATCACATGAGAAACACTTGCTCCGATGATAAATATTTGCTCAAACCGAGGAATATTGGTTCAACAATCAATATTCAACGATCCATCGAATGAGAAATACTTGCTCACTTCATCGTAAGAACTATACCTCCGTCTCATGACATGTTCAACTCATGAGTTTCAGAACATCATGTTCAACTCAGCAACTACATGGACTCATCGTCCCATCAAACCACGAAGTCATCAATTGACTAACATACCACGAGACGTCAATCGTGTCACTTTGGGGGTTATCACTTAGGGTTTTGGTCTAGCAGTCTACGGCACGTGTGTTCAAACATACAATGGCATGTGATCAAGTCGTGCAATCAGTTGAAGTAATTCACGAGGTAGTGGGTGGAAAATCGACCAAGTCTCCACACGTTGAGCAACTGGTTTCAAACACGATCTCCACTTCCCCACTCCTTGATTCCATCAACTGTCACACTTCATGGGATCATGGTGTCTAAAATTCCAGCAATATAAATAAGTCTCTAAATCATGATTGAATCATCTGCATCAACAGTATCATCAATCTCACGTCTCATCGACAACACGAGATCATCAACTCATCAATTGAATAACTACTCTCAATTGAGCAATTTCAATCATCCAGAGCTTATCATATTCAGAATTCAAACACCCACAATCTTTTATTACTATTGATTCCACACATTTCCCAGCTTCCCTCCTACAGATCAACCCATCCTTTCTTGTGACCGAATTTACTCTGGAACGGTCATTGTCTTGATTTATGCAGGAGTACTACAGATTGATCTCTCGAATATAAAGCACCCCCTTTGCAGCGGTGCATCTGTGTGGGGTTTAACATTTCGCTCGGTTCGTGGAGTATCCTCCGTACGGTCGTCTCCTCAATTTCTTAAAAACCAGCAAATCGTTTTTCCCCATCCACATATTGGCGACCACAGTGGGAGATCATTCTCTCGGTTGCAATCTCAAGCTTTCACAAGATGGTTGATATTAGGTCACGCACGATCGCAGATCCTAACATAAATGATGCTAACACTAGTAACGACACTAATGATGATATTCCAGAAACCATTCCTGCTTCCAAAAATGGCGGTGGCGTCACTCCTCATCAGACTTGAGCACATCCCCTGTTTGGTCGTTCCCCTGAGGAAATCAGAGAAAACCCACCTACCATAGCTGATATGGCTGCAACACAGAAGGAGCTGTGCAATTATCTCAAAACTCTCACTGACAAGATGTCAGAGAAGACTCAAGAAAAGAGAAGGACAAATCCTTAGACGCTGATCCTGAGGTAATCCCAATTCATACAGTGGATGATGATAAAGTCCGCATAGCCGCAGACGGTCCATCAGAGAAGGAGTCATCAAACTTCATCACTCGAGAAGATTTATAACGCCTTATGTAGAACCGTGGAAAGGACAAGACCCCACATGTCCATTATCACCAGTCTCCATACCCTGCTGCTACCCAGAGGATTCCTCTTCCAAAAGGTTATACCTCTCCAACCTTCACTTTGTATGACGGAACAGACAATGCTCGGGAACATATTTCTATTGGGCGAACACGAGCACAACCATGTCGTCGGTCTGAAGGAATTTTCAAAGTTTCTGACAGGCAGAGCATACATCTGGTACAACAACATCGCACCGGGAAGTATCACCGATTGGGGAGAGATGATAAATGCTTTCTACAGAAAATACTTCTTCGTGTCAGAGCAAGTCACTCTCTCTGATCTAGGAAGGATGTTTTGAGGGAGCAGCGAACATCCTGATGATTATGTGAAAAGGTTCAGAATTCAAGCCTTGGACTGCCACGACCCAAACGTCCCAAAGCAACAACTTTTAGACTTATGCGTCGACAAAATGATACCGGTCTACAGATCCTTGCTGGAAAACCTCCGGTTCCACACTTTCTCAGAACTTCATGAAGCATCCAAAACGATCAGAGACTACTACACCTGCTTTATTGAGCAAAGTCTACAAGGTCGAGGAACCTCGGAGCAGCCGACGCCTGATCAACAAAAAGTATGATGTCCAACCTTCCATGAACGTTGTTTCTCAAGGAAGAAAATGGAAAGCTTCTGCTCAAACATGCGACATCCAACAACTCTTCCTACAAAAGCATCACGGAAGGATAACCAATCTTGCACAAACCTCGACCTGGCATCAACGAATGGGAAAATGATCGGACAGACTCAAACTTCTCATGAAGGAGTGATCGAGTTACTGGAAGTCTGGGTTCAAGACGGTGCAATCAAACTGTTGCTCATCATAGAGAGCCAACATGAAGAATTCAAGGTACCGTCACCTTCATAGATTTATCAATCAGTCGAAAAGTAACTGAAATATTTTGAAGCACGTCACCAAAGAGAATGTTGATCCACAATAGCTTCAACTGGGAACTGGAGGAGTACACAAGAATCCTCTCCCAATCATAACCTTTACACTCTCTGAACAACCTATCAAAGAGGCAGTTCAATCCTTGGTCGAACGTGAATTGCTCTATCTGTCGAAGGCACAAAAGAGAGACATGTTCACAGCACTGAACCACATCGTGTCAAGAAGTCCATTCCGGAAATACTTTTTGATCCTCTAGCCACAAACCAAGAGATGTACGACTGGGGACAACTTTCCACAGTCGAAGAAACGAATTTGGAAGAACGTTGATCGATGCTGACACCTTCATCAACAACATTCCACTGAAAACCGTCGGATCCACATGCATCACTCGACAAGAAGATATTCATGATCCATCTCAATCAGAAACCTTGAAGGAGCGCTCGGAAATACTTATGGCTACATCATTCTCAAAGTGAACATAAATTCAACCTGGACAGAAACCAAGTTTCACATAATCAATCAAGAAGATCCAGGATATGACATGTCCTTCAGACGAGCGTGGATCCATGCTGAAAAGATGAGTACTTACAAAGCGCCTTTGGTTACACATCTCTCCAACGAAGAAAGTTCTAATCCATAGGATTTGACGGACATTCCATCATCAGAGTACTTTGAGCAATTTTGATGAGGTTGAAGCAAGAACCTGCAAAATATGCATAGACATTCATCAAGAGGTTCCGCGCTCAGGAAAGTCTCATTCCATGTCTATGTCATTTATTTCCCCACATGCTATCCTAGCATGGGGACTTAATTATGCTAACAACTCTACAAGACGTTATGAATGCTAGCTTCACCGCATTAGTATTTTACCAAGTGGTTGAATCTGACGTTTCTCCGAATCAAGCACTGAAATATTCATTACTGACGTCCAAACATGGCAAAGAATACTTTGGGCGTTTCTCCTGCAAGTCCATGTGTTCCACAAAATCAGAAAGCTCTGATGTCTGCACAAGTGTCGAATCCCACTACTGCAACGGAAGGGATGTTGAATCAACAAAAGATACTCCAGGGCCGAGACGATCAAACCCCTAATACATTCGATGCTTAAGGAATATGATGCTTCAACACTCAATCATCTAAGAAGCCTTCAAAATTGTACTCCCAATCAAAGAGTACACCTTCGACAATGGCGCCTTTGGCTTCAATACAAATATCTCGACACTGATTCAACACCGGCACGACACTACATTCGATAAGTCTTCATTATCTCATTATAAGACTTCTGAAGCAGATGCAACATCATTCACACATGAATGTTACCAACTCCTTCAACATACACTTGGCAACCTGATGTGATTCCGTGATACTTCATCGACGGGACTTCTTTACATCACAAAACCCTACATGACTGAGGAACTTGTTCCCTTCACCGATCTAGAACGGATATTTCTGCTGCTATCTTCCACAACAACGTGAATTCACTTACAAAGCCGCTTCACGATACAGTCATGCTTTCAAGAGCACTCAGGTTGAACTCCCAGTATACCGGATTCTCAAATCACTAACTAGTTCGTGAACGTAAAAGTCTCACTGGATGAAGGAACAAAAATTATATCTATAATCATAGTTCTAGCTTTTCGGTCTTTAGAGCAACTTCAACCATGGTTAGAACATCAACAATAATCTCTAGAGGAACACCATCCATGATCTTAGCATCGACAAGGTGTAGATGGTGGATTTTCGACAAAGGCTAAATTCGTAAACTCATAATTATACGAAGCTCTGATTCAGCAATCAGACGTCAGTATCGAGACACGGGTCTATCATCGAATTCTCAACAGAGAGTACTTTCTCTCAAAGTACAATGTAGATATGTAGTCTCACGACTGGACAACGGCATATCTCATGAATACTGAATACTTTCAGTGATTGTTTCTATATAGCATCACGAGATGGACGGCTCCTAGACAGCTTGCTCTGCTAGTATAGAGCGATAACGTCTTCAGGAACACACAACGAGTTTACCCTGACTATATAAAGGATATGACTTACCGACAAGCTCATATCAGGATAATTAATGCTCCTAGACAGCTTTCTCTGCTAGTATAGAGCCACAAAGTTAATTATTCCTAATTTCTCCTATTTCATGGTCGAATCCACGACTGGTCCCGTGGAATGGCAATAACAATTGTTCTGATTCTATGATCGAATCCACGGCTTGATCTCATAGAATAGCAATAACTATATTATATCATTAGTCCGATTTCATGATCGAATCCACAAATGGTCTCATAAATGGTAATAGATAAATCTCAATTACACCGATTCTATGGTCGAATCTACGATCCCATAGAATGGTAATGCTCACTTTATTATTATGAATTCGTAGTCGAATCCTCAGCTGATCCTACGAATTAATAATAAACATCTTATTACTCAGTTTTGTGAATTATTCTCCACTAAATTCCACAATTAGTAATAAATAATCAACAACCGGGCGTCTGAGCTACCTCTAAGTAAGCCCCGATTCAAATGGTGAAGGTGTATTCAACGATGATACACTAACAGTCACCGCACGAACGAGTATTTCAAAAATACAACGAAACGATGAACCTATGCAAAATAGAGAAGAAAATAATAAATAATTAAAAATATTGACCAGGGTGCTGGGAGCATGGACACACGATCGACCGACCGTGTCGTGGTCAATCCCACGCTAGTTTTATATTTTAATGCATTTTTATTATTTTCCATAATTTGATGAAAATTCTCTCATTTTATCAAATCTCCTTCGTCTTGAGGAAACTCCTCGGTTTCATGGTACTTCCATAAATCGATAAAAATAATATAAAATTAAGGAAAGGAGTGTGGGGCGTGACCATTGGCCAACCGGCCATGCCTTGGTCCCAACCGGCCCCACACCCACGGTTCCTTATTATTTTTTTATTATTATTATTATTTCTCTAATTTCATGAAAAAACTCCTTGATTTCATGGTATTTTTGCACAAATCATCAAATAATAATAAAATAAAATAAATTATGAAAACTTGTGGGACCGGGCCTTGGCCGGATGGCCATGCGCTAGCCGGTCCCACACGCCCCTTTGTTTTATTATTTTATTATTATTAGTTTTCCTTGAATTCATCAAATTCCTTGATTTCATGGTATTTCTCTCAAATTAGGAAAAATTCTCTCAAATCATCAAAATACCTAAAAAATATTAAAAAATTAGGAAAACTCGTGGGACCGGGCCCTAGCCGGCCGTCCATGCCTTCCACGGTCCCACACGCCCTTGTTTTTTATTATTTTAATATTTTTTGCTTCCTTGAACTCATGAAAACTCCTTCAATTAATGGAAACTCCCTAAATTCATCAAAATTCTCAAAATTCATGAATTTTTCATAAAATCATTATAGAATTTTGGAAACTCGTGGGACCGGGCCCTAGCAGGCTGACCATGCCTTCCATGGTCCCACACGCCCTTGTTATTTATTATTTTAATATTTTTTGCTTCCTTGAACTCATGAAAACTCCTTCAATTCATGGAAACTCCTAAAATTCATCAAATTTCTCAAAATTCATGAATTTTTCATAAAATCATCAAAATATTATAAAATTAAGGAAAAGGCACAACGGGACCGTGGTCACGACCGACCGACCATGCCTTGACCATGGCGGTCCCACGCCTCTCATTCCTTATTTTATAATTATTTTTCATCATCTCATGGTGTTTTCCTCAGTTTCGTCGAAACCCTAATTTTGGCATATTTTCTCGAATGGATGCTCAATTGCACGCCAGAAAATATCAAAATTCTCAGGACTGAGACGCGGACGCCTTGGGGACATGAGCACGCTATATTGACCGACCAAGATTGTCTCTTTGTCTCACGGAAGCCGGTTCCATCAATTTTCACAGTTTTGACCAAATTTGCACAATTGCTCGTATTAGGTCCAAAACTCTCCCAAACACTTTGGATTTTCATGAAGTGATCGTCAGGCGGTCAAGAAACAACCCAGGGCCGGTTTCATGACTCCATGGTCGGTCCCTCGCCTCATCATAATTAATTAGGTTTTCTCACCTAAGGCTCAAACGAGCGTTTTCGAATAAATGATTAAACCAGCATTTAATCATTCTTTCACCAATAAATCGTCAACTCTTCAGGAGTTCTTCGTATTTGCTCACGTGAGCATATGGATACTACATGGTTGATCCACGGTCCCATGTAATCGCTCCCTCTTCCGTCCCATGGTTGAAATTCTGACGAACCATGAATTGATCATCAATTGATCAAATTAGGGTTTCTGAATCCAAGTATCATCATCCCATATTCTAACCTTAATATTTTTATGACGACCTCATGGTCATTAATTTTATTAATTATGCTCGGTTCAACGACTAGTATTCTAATTAATATTTTTGGTACGCTGCCAATAATCCATCAGACGAGCAACACATGCTCAGACGACCAAATATTCAACAATTCATCACATGAGCAACATTTTCTCAGATGATAAATATTTGTTCAAACCAAGGAATATTGGTTCAACAATCAATATTCAACGATCCATCGAATGAGAAATACTTTCTCACTTCATCATATGAACTATACCTCTGTCTCATGACATGTTCAATTCACGAGTTTCTAACACCATGTTCAACTCAGCAACTACATGGACTCATCGTCCCATCAAACCACAAAGTCATCAATTGACTAAAAAACAACGAGACGTCAATCGTGTCACTTGGGGGGATATCATTTAGGGTTTTGGTCTGGCGGTCTACGGCACGTGTGTTCAAACACACGATGGAATGTGAGCAAGTCGTGCAATCAGTTGAAGGAATTCACGAGGTAGTGGGTGGAAAATCTACCAAGTCTCCACACGTTGAGCAACTGGTTTCAAACACGATCTCCACTTCCCCACTCCTTGATTCTATCAACAGTCACACTTCATGGAATCATGGTGTCTATAATTACAGCAATATAAATAAGTCTTTGAATCATGATTGAATCATCATCAACGGTATCATGAATCTCACGTCTCATCGACAACACGAGATCATCAACTCATCAATTGAGAAACTACTCTCAATTGAGCAATTTCAATCACTCAGAGCTCATCGTATTCGGAATTTACACACCCACAATCTTTGATTACCATTGATTCCACACACTTCTCAGCTTCCCTCCTACAGATCAACCTATCCTCTCTTGTGACCGAATTTACTCTGGAACGGTCATTGTCTTGATTTAGGCCGGAGTACTACAGATTGATCTCTCGAATCTAAAGCACCCCCTTTGCAGCAGTGTATCTGTGTGAGGTTTAACATTTCGCTCAGTTCGAGGAGTCTCCTCCGTACGGTCGTCTCCTCAATTCTTTAAAAACCAGCAAATCATTTTACCCCATCTACAGATTGGCAACCACGGTGGGAGATCATTCTCTCGGTTGCAATCTCACAATTTCACAAGATGGTTGATCTCAGGTCAGGTTGAGTTACGAATCCTAACACAAACAACAATCGGAATATCCCGAAGACAATTCTGACCTCCGAAACTGATGGTGGTGACACTACTCCTCCTCACGCCGAAGGTCATCCAATGTCCGGACGACACCCTGAAGAAGTCAGAGGAGATCCACCGCCTACTATTGCTGATCTTATCAAAGCGAAGGAGACTCTTGCAAAGAACCAGACTGACATGGCTGCTATACAGAATGAGCTGTATAATTATCTCAAAACTCTTACTGACAAGATGTCAGAGAATACTCAAGAGAAGGTAAAGGAGAAATCCTCAGACGACGGTCCTAAAGTAATTCCAATCCACACAGTAGAAGACGACGAAGTCCACAAAACTGCTGCAGACAACTCATCAGCGAAGGGATCATCGAATTTCATCACTCGCGAGGATCTGGAGCACCTTTTGGAGAACCATGGAAAAGGAAAGACATCGCATGACCATCGTCATCAACCTCCTTATCCTGCCGCTACGCAGAGGATTCCACTCCCCAAAGGTTACGTTTCTCCAACTTTCACCTTGTATGATGGAACTGGCAATGCTCGGGAACATGTCTCTCGTTTCCTCGAAGCCTTGGGAGAACATGAACATAATCATGTCGTTCGTCTAAAGAAATTCTCAAAATCTCTTAAAGGCAGGGCATACACCTGGTATAACAGCATCACACCAGGGACCATCAACAATTGGGGAGAAATGGTTAATGCATTTTACAAGAAATGCTTCTTCGTGTCAGAACAAGTCACCCTCTCCGACCTTGGAAGAATGTTTCAGAGGGTCGGTGAAAATCCCAATGATTATGTGAAAAGGTTCAGAGTCCAAGCCCTGGATTGTCATGACCCAAACGTCACGGAGCAACAACTGGTGGACTTGTGCATCAATGGCATGATCCCGGTCTACAGGGCCTTGCTAGAAAACCTTCGATTCCAGACTTTCTAAGAACTTCACGAAGCTGCGAAGAGGTAGGAACCACTGCACCCGCTCTTTTGGAAAGAGCAATGTCTACAAAGACTGAAGATTCAAAAGACACTCGAGGAAGCAGGCGTCTGATCAACAAGCAGTATAACCTGCAACCTTCAACAAATGCTGTCGCGGAAGGGAGTAAGCGAAAAACAGAACCACAACACAAGAAGACTTCCTCCACCCCTTCAAAGACACACAAGAAGGATAATTCGAAAATCCCTCCTCAGCATACGGAAGATCCAGAAGCACCTGATTTTCCCTGTTCAATGGAAGAAGTTAATGAACTACTCGATGTCTGGATTCAAGACGGCGTAATCAAATTGCCTTATGTCAAGAAGGAACCAACTGAAGAGGCCATGGAAAGTCCTCGGTATTGTCGCTTCCATAGATACGTCAGCCATCCCACGAGTGATTGCAAAATTTTGAAGCGCATATTCAAATAAAAGGTCGAATCAGGAGAGCTCAACCTGGGGACTGAAGGGGTGCACAAAAACCCCCTCCCAGTCAGAACTTTTACCATCTCCGAACCTCCTGTCAAGGAAACGGTCCAATCTCTGATCGAACATGTCTGCGAGCTGTTGTATCTTTCGAAAGCTCAAAGGAAAGACATGTTTGCTGCACTGAACCACATCGTGTCCGGAAGACGTCCGCTGATCCAAGAGACTACCACCGGACCTTCATCCACTGACACAGAAACGTATGACTGGGGACTTCTCATCACAGTGCACATTAAATGAAATGAGTTCAAGAGGGCGTTCATCGATGTTGGTATCGCCGTCAACATCATCCCTTTGAAAACTCTCAGAGCTGCTGGTATTACTCGACGGGAAGCCACCCACGCTCCCATAGCAATCGGGGACCACGAAGGAATCTCCAGAAACGCATACGGCTTCATCACTCTCAAAGTTACGGAAAGATCGATCTTCACTGAGGCCAATTTTTTCATAATCCGGGAAGACCCTGGATATGACATGGTCCTTGGGAGAACTTGGATTCATGCTGAAAGGAGAACGATGCCTTCAACACATCCTGTCATCGACAAGGATTCCGAGTCGGAAGATGAAGCAGAGGACACACCACCGTTTGAGCAGCTGGAAGAATTAAAAACTCTGATGGGACTTACGCAGGCTCTTGGACATAATCCGCACACCTTTGTCAGAAGGTTTCGAGCTCAGGAAAGTCTTATTCCTCCTCTTGCTCCAATATTACCAATGTTCAAATACGCTACTATGGTCCAGGGACTTCTCCCCATGAATAATTTAGCAGTCATCAAAAGATACGAGTGGGTGACTTCACCTCAGCAATATTACACTCAATGGTTGGGTTCATAACTTCTTCAAATCGGTCACTCCATCGAGAGGTTTATTGTTGAAGACTTGGCTAATCATGATCAACATTATGCTGGATACTCTCTTCCGCGTGAGTGTCCAAACGGGCCACAATCGAGGAATTCCATCAAACAGGGAATTTCGAATCAGCGGAAGATATTCAAGGCACAATCGACCAAGCTAAACAAGTTTCATGAAGGGGACCTGGTTCTCAAAGCAGTTCAGCGCGGTCTTCATTCTACAAGGAACTCCAATTGGGAAGGACCATTCATAATCATTGAATCCGTGGCCGGAGGATACTAAAAATTGACCAACACAGATGGCAGAACCCTATCAGTAATTCACAAAAATTGTCTCAAGGCGTTTATTTGAAATTATTGGACATTTAAGGTATTGCGCGTTTGAAGCACTCATGGTGTTGGGATTTAACATTTAGGATTTTCTTTCATTTGTATTTCAATTCCTCCAAAACATTTTCAATACTTGCGATCAGTATTTGAATTCAGCAATTTATCAAAATTCAGTTCATATTTCGTAAAATAAAATCTCTATCAAATCTACAAGAAAATCCTCAACCATCATTCAATCCAAAACCATCTAAACATCAAAAACCCAAGTATAAACCTCACATCTCTCAGAAGTTCAGAAGTTCAAGAGATCAGCAAGAAAAGGCTTTCGCTCATCAGCATCCTTCAAGATTTGCAAAGCCGCCCTCTCCTTGTTCAACCCCTCGGTCAGCTTGGAAATCTTGTCCTCCTTACCTTCACGACATCGTTCGGAAAGGGTATGTTCTTCTCACATGAATCCTTGATAACGTTCATTTTCTTACGAAGCCATTTCACGTTGAGGCCAAGTCTTTCTGAATTCTCCAAGTTAAACTCTCAATCAAAGAGTATATCTGGAGTCACGGTATTCCTGGGTCTCGTATGCATATCACTCACGACACGTAAGATAACGCCTACTTGCATGATTAAAGCGTAAGCATGCCCAGGTTTCCTTTCAACGATCATATGGCTGAACTTCTTCCATATCGTCCCATACAAGCGTGCATGTACAATGGGAACGCTGAATCCACCGACCAGTTCATGATACGGGAGTGAAGTGTTAAAGGTAGGATCGAAAGCGACCCCTGCAGTTGGATATTCATACACTATTATACGGTTCTCGGTCACTGGAGTGGCTCCCACGACTAAAGCAACAGTTCCTTCGGTATTCTCCGATGCTGTCTCGGTTTCTTCTATCACTGAGGCAACAACCATCTGGGTTTCCATAACAGCAGTAGAAACCTTCTCATGGCCTTGAAATACAGGTATGGTTGTCTCTTCATCAATAAATCCGGAATGGTTAGGGTTATCATCGTTGGCTCCAGTATCCTCAACTTCGGTATTTAGCACCTAATACGAAGATTACATGAGGTTAGAGTCACGAATCCAAAGGAGACTATGAAACACAATATACCATCAAGGAAACATCATCAAGTTTCATCATACTACATTCAAGTCACGAGGAAATAACATGAAAGTCATGAAAACACATTTTACGATGAGTCCGTCTGAAGAAACTGAACTCTTCCCTGTACTAGGAGACGAACTGGGAGCAATCTACAAGGAATCCTAGGATGGGTCATATGCCATTCTCTTCGTATGGATGTCCTCTATGACATGTCAAAATTTCATGGCAATCCGATGAACGTGCAAGTAGATGTTGCCAAAATATTAAGTGATGCGCAATCTTAAAAAGTTCTGGAAGTCTCCTGGAAGTTTACTATTTCGCCTTTTTCAGGCTTTGAACGTGCTCAAAACTTAAAAATCTTCTTTGATAAATCTTGGAAATTTTCCGGGCTTGAATTTGCACATGCAGATCATCAAAATCCGACTCTGGACGAAGATTCTACAGCGTTTCTATTAAAAAGCTGGGTTTTGAATTTGCTGACGACGAAATTCGACTAAGTTTTCATATATTCACATGGGTTCTCATTCATTCATTCACAAGTCAGCAATTTTATACTTCTATGAAGAATATACATGATATATACTTACTTGAGTCTCCAAAGTGTCCAAGGGGTTGGAGTTGTCCACATTAACGACAAGAGGAACATCACTTCCATCCGGCTCCGAACATTGGGAATTACCTCCATTCCCATTCCCAGAGGATGATTGAATTCCAGAATTCTCCATCTCCATGACGACATCCTCCTGTACACGTCCTCTACAATCAATATTTTCATCTATGAAGCACCACATTTGAACATATGAAGAAATACTTACAGTTTCTTCGTCACTCAAATCAGCGATTGCTTGTTCAGTAGCAGAAAATTGAAGACCTTCAAGACTCGATGGAGTAAAATTCTGCAACAAAATTAACAACATTGGATTCATGATTCTAATGTTAATAGCAATGAAAGTCACGGTGAGAAATATTGGGAACTCACCAAAGCACCAACTGGGGACTTTACGGTATTGGGTAACATCTTATAACCTTTATGCCTGCCTTCTCCGCCATGAATAACCGCCTCAGTCTCTGAGAAATCTACACCGATTCGAGGTCGTATATTACGACCGTCCTGTGGTGAAATCCAGTAATATAATCAGAATACAGTTCTTATAATTTCGTGAAGATAATATGAAAAACATACCTGAGAGCATCCTGGAGACGACTTTCGTTTATCACCATAAAGATACTTCAATCTTGGTCGACTGGAAATCATCTCAGCCGAAGGAAGATCCTTGAATGGAGGTCTGGGAAATCTTACAAAGCCACGCAAACGCCCAAGTTGCTGATCCCAGAATTCTACATAACCTGGGGTTACATAGGCGAATCTACCAGAACCAGGAAACCAGTAGCTACTCCCATCCACGTGAGTATGATCCAAATGAGTCATGAGTTGCTCAACTGATGGATTCCTCCTCCGTATGGTTGGAACACACTGATCCATACCCATTTTTCGAGCTGCTCTATCAATGTTATACTCCTCCACTGAAAGCTCTCCAAACGTGACTGATAGCAAATGACCAGGAGTGCAACTCAACATGAAAGATCTTTCGCCATCACTCATATGCGCACCAGACGTCAAACTCGTGCCTTCTCCAGTATTGAAAGTCATCGGCTGAGAAACATAATCAGGGACTGACACCCACGGGCGAAAATTGAACTCAGACTCTTCATCTAACACATCAATAAAGCGTATTTTAGAACGAGGCTGCTTTGTGAACCAATGCATGATCCTAGCATTATCTTTCTCAGGGAAAGTATGGCGCGCATCAGTATTCGGTCCTTGCAGAACATTACGTGGAGTAGGTGCATAATTCTTAAAATGCTCCCACATCAAAGCTTGAAGAAACATCGTGTTGGCATAACACTCAATCTTCATAGAGCCGTTCGACACACTGGAGTCTATAATCAAGGAGTCCAGGTTGTAATACAAGGGGCCTAAGAATAAAATACCTATCGGAAGTTTCTCACCTTGAGCCATCTTAATAGCAAAGGGAATCACAAAAGGCTTCAACAAGTTTCCACTGTCTTCAAAAACGTCTCTGGACAACCATAAACATAAGAAAGCAGCAATGGGTAACATACCGTCGAAGGGTTTATCAGAAACCTCGGCTTTGGGGCACCAGTGTGTCAACCAGGAATCATAGCATCCTTTACTACCAGCCTTATTCGCTTTCTCCATTGCATCTGTCAAGACATGAGAAACGACAGTCTCGTCATCTGAAAGATCCCCAGGAAGATTGCTCGTGATCGGGAGATGGATCAGAGCCGCCACGTCTTCCAAGGTAATGGTAAACTCTCCCCATCTACATATGAAAGTGTGACTGGGAATGCACCAACGAGCAAACAGAGCCACAATACCACTTGCGTCATGATAAATGAACAACTCTCCATAGGCTTGAATATCTCTCGTCACCTGCGCCTGGTCGAGCATAGTCCTCACATGAGGAAAACCCAACATATGCCTCGCCCAGCCGGCAAATTTCTCCAAAGGTCGTCGAGAAAGCTTAAACTCTATGATTGATGAGGCAAAGACCCCTCGTTCAAGACAAAATCGAATCAGTGTCTTAGGAGTCACCAATTTCTTCTGAGTAACAGTTTTGGGATTTATCGAAAGATGATACACTGGGGATTTCAAATGTTGCTCAGCTCCTGGAATATCTTTCTCAAAGAATGCATCATCTATGTTCGGGACATTCTTAATCCCAGGGATTTCGTCTTCGTCTCCCCCAACGGAAGTTTCCTCCATGCATGTCTCATCTCTGGAGATACCATCATCAAAGCACATCTCTTCCCTCGAGGCGTCAGCTTGGGAATTGGACATCTTTGCTAAGTAGCTGAAAAGGTTCACACTACATTCTACTTCAGTATGCCGTCCAGATATAAATCAAGGAAATACAAGCAAAAATGGTAACTCTTAACTCTTACATTTTATACTTCCACTAACAATAGTGATAGTAATGCTAGAGTTAACACCTCAAAATCGTTCGTCTCTTCGAAAACTGCAAAAACGAACGAAACTTTATTTAATTTCTAAAACTGATTTTTCATGAAATCACTGACACAATTTTCATAATGTGACCATTTACACAACTGACCTTTGAAGTTTACAAAAATAAAATATTTCATCATAAATATATTTTCTATCTTCGAAGGTTCCTCAAAACCCACGTTTTGATTTTT